>NW_026294409.1:0-123125 GCF_007827085.1 Peromyscus californicus insignis | reverse complement strand
GGCGGGGCCTCACCCCGGTGACGGACAGCAGGCCCCTGACCGGCCCTTCCACGTCCCACAGCGTGAACACGGCCTGAGACGTGGGGCGGGGACTCTGTGGGCGGGGCCGGGGGGTGGGGGCGGGGCGGGGCGGGGCTGTGACTGAGGGGGCGGGGCCTGAGCCCGAGGGGGCGGGGCCTCACCCCGTGATTGACGGGAGGCCCCCGACTGGCCCTTCCACGTCCCACAACGTGAACACGGCCTGAGACGCGGGGCGGGGACTCTGGGGGCGGGGACTCTGGGGGCGGGGGCCGGGGGCGGGGCTGTGACGTCAGGGGCGGGGCCTCACCCCGTGACGGACAGGAGGCCCCTGACCGGCCCTTCCACGTCCCACAGCGTGAACACGGCCTGAGACGTGGGGCGGGGACTCTGGGGGCGGGGCCGGGGGCGGGGCTGTGACGTCAGGGGCGGGGCCTCACGGGTGACGGACAGCAGGCCCCTGACCGGCCCTTCCACGTCCCACAGCGTGAACACGGCCTGAGACGTGGGGCGGGGACTCTGTGGGCGGGGCCGGGGTGTGGGGGCGGGGCTGGGGGCGGGGCTATGACATCAGGGGCGGGGCCTCAGCCCGTGATTGACAGGAGGCCCCTGACTGGCAGCGCTGAGACCTGCAATGAGGTTCCGAGTTCAGGCGCAGGGCCCGGTGGGCGGGGATTGGGGCGGGGGGCGGGGCCTGTAACTGAGGGGGCGGGGCTATGACGTCAGGGGCGGGGCCTCACCCCGTGACGGACAGCAGGCCCCCGACTGGCAGCGCTGAGACCTGCAATGAGGATACGAGTTCAGACGCAGGGCCCGGTGGGCGGGGATTGGGGGTGTAGGGGGCGGGGCTGTGACTGAGGGGCGGGGCCTGTGACGGAGGGGCGGGGCCTCACCCCGGTGACTGACAGCAGGCCCCTGACTGGCAGCGCTGAGACCTGCAATGAGGATACGAGTTCAGACGCAGGGCCCGGTGGGCGGGGATTGGGGTGTAGGGGGCGGGGCTGTGACTGAGGGGCGGGGCCTGTGACGGAGGGGCGGGGCCTCACCCCGGTGACTGACAGCAGGCCCCTGACTGGCAGCGCTGAGACCTGCAATGAGGATACGAGTTCAGACGCAGGGCCCGGTGGGCGGGGATTGGGGCGGAGGGCGGGGCCTGTGACTGAGGGGGCGGGGCTATGACGTCAGGGGCGGGGGCCTCACCCCGGTGACTGACAGCAGGCCCCTGACTGGCAGTGCTGACACCTGCAATGAGGTTCCGAGTTCAGATGCAGGGCCTGGTGGGCGTGGCCGGGGTGTAGGGGGCGGGGCCTGTGACTGAGGGGCGGGGCCTCACCCCGTGACGGACAGCAGGCCCCCGACTGGCAGCGCTGAGACCTGCAATGAGGTTCCGAGTTCAGGCGCAGGGCCCGGTGGGCGGGGATTGGGGTGTAGGGGGCGGGGCTGTGACTGAGGGGCGGGGCCTGTGACGGAGGGGCGGGGCCTCACCCCGTGACAGACAGCAGGCCCCCGACCGGCAGTGCTGAGACCTGCAATGAGGTTACGAATTCAGACGCAGGGCCCGGTGGGCGGGGATTGGGGCGGAGCCTGTGACTCAGTGGGCGGGCCATGATGTCAGGGGCGGGGCCTCAGCCCATGACTGACAGGAGGCCCCTGATTGGCCCTTCCACGCCCTGCAATGTGACCGCGAGCCGTGACGCTGGGCCTGGGGCTCGGTGGGCGGGGCCGGGGAGTGGGGGCGGGGCCACTGACTAAGGGGGCGGGGCCTCACCCATGATTGACAGGAGGCCCTCGACTGCCACTTCCATGTCCTGATTAACTAGATGTGGGCGGGGCCTGGGTTAGGGGGCGGGGCCTGAGCCCGAGGGGGCGGGGCCTCACCCCGTGATTGACGGGAGGCCCCCGACTGGCCGCCCTGGGCCCTGCAGAGCGACCGTGACCCAAGACGTTGGTGCGGCGTGGGCGGGGCCGACACGGAGGGGGGGCGGGGCCTGCGGGCCAGGGGGCGGGGCCTCACCCCGTGACTGACGGGAGGGTCTTGAGCGACGGCGCCGCGATCTGCATCCGACCCGGGCGGCGCGGTGGGCGGGGCCGGCCGACCCCCCCCCCTGTGACCCCCGACCCCCGACCCCCCGGCGTGACCCCCGACCCCCCCCCCCTCCCGCAGGTGACCTTCGACGCCACGAAGCACCTGAGCGACGCGTCGATCCGGCGGCGGCAGCTGGAGCGGCAGAAGCTGCAGGAGCTGGAGCTGCAGCGCGAGGAGCAGAAGCGGCGCGAGAAGGAGGCCGAGGCGCGGCGGCGGGACGAGGAGCGGTGCGCGGGGCGGGGGGGGGGCCGAGGGGGAGACTGAGGCACGGGGGGGGAGACTGAGGCACGGGGGGGGGAAACCGAGGCCCTGGGGGGGGAAACTGAGGCCCTGGGGGGGAAACTGAGTCACACTGGGGGAAACTGAGGCCCTGGGGGGGAAAACTGAGGCCCTGGGGGGGGGAAACTGAGGCCCGGGGGGGAAACTGAGGCCCTGGGGGGGAAACTGAGGCCCTGGGGGGGAGACTGAGGCCCTGGGGGGGGAGACTGAGGGGGAAACTGAGGCACGGGGGGGAAACTGAGGCACGGGGGGGGAAACCGAGGCACAGGGGGGAAACCCAGGCCCTGGGGGGGGAAACTGAGGGGGGAACTGAGGCCCTGAGGGGGAAACTGAGGCCCTGAGGGGGAAACTGAGGCCCTGGGGGGGAAACTGAGGGGGAAACAGACCCTGGGGGGGAAACTGTGGGGCAAACTGAGGCCCTGGGAGGAAATTGAGAGGAAATGAGAGGGAAACTGAGCCCCTGGGGGGGAAACCGAGTCACGGGGGAAACTGAAGGCGAAACCGAGGCCCCGGGGGGGGGAAACCGAGTCACGCCCCGCCCCCCCCCCAGGAAGCAGAAGGAGCTGGAGGAGCAGGAGCGCGCCCCGCCGGCGCGAGGAGAAGCTGCGGCGCCGGGAGCAGCGGCAGCGGGGAGCGCGCGTCCCGCCGCAGCCGGCGTCGGGCGGCGCGGGCGGCGCAGGAGGAGCAGCGGCGGCTGCAGGCCCGGGTGCGGCTGGAGGAGCGGAAGCTGCTGCTGGCCCAGCGCACGCTGCAGGCCATCCGCCTGGTGGCCGAGCTGCTGGCGCGCGCCAAGGTGGGCGGGGCCGCGGGGGGGTCGTGGGGGGTCAGGGGTCACGGGGGCGGGGCGGGCACGCGAGGTCACTGTGATGTCACAGGTCAAGGGAGATGACGTCATCGGTCGTGTGATGTCATGGCGGGGTGGGCGGGACCTCCGTGTTCCCGTGCGGACGTCCGCGACCTCGTCCCGACCCCGTGACCTCAGGTTGACCTGTGGGACCCCACGTTGACTTCCGTGACCCCGTAGTGACCCCGTGACCTGGTGTTGACCTTGATGGCCCCACGCTGACCCCGTGACCTCACATTGACTTTCACGACCCTGCATTGACCCTGTGACCTCATGTTGACCTTGGTGACCCCGTGTCGACCCCCTGACCTCCCGAAGGCCCCGTGACACGCTGACCCCACACGACTACCCCGTGACCCCGCACGGCCCCCGTGACCTCAGGTTGACTTCCATGACCCTGTAATGACCCCGTGACCTGAAGTTGACCTTGGTGACCCCACATTGACCCCGTGACCTCATGTTGACCTTGGTGACCCATAGTTGACCCCGTGACCTGCCCAAGGCCCCACAACACACTGACCCCACATGACTACCCCATGACCCCACACGGCCCCCGTGACCTCAGGTTGACCTTGACGACCCCACGCTGACCCCATGACCTCACATTGACCTTCGCAACCCCGCATTGACCCCGTGACCTCACGCTGACCTTGGCGACCCAAAGTTGACCGCGCGACCCCCCGACCTCACGACGGCCCCGCGCCGGCCTGGTGGCCTCAAGTCGACCCTCGTGACCCCACATCGACTGTGCCGACCCCCCCCCCGCAGGCGGCCCGGCTGCGGGCAGCGGCAGGAGGAGCGGCGCCGGCTGCAGGAGGCCGAGCTGCGGCGCGTGGAGCGCGAGAAGGAGCGGGCGCTGGGGCTGCAGCGGCGCGAGCGGGAACTGCGGCAGCGGCTGCTCGCCCTGCTGCTGGGCCGCGGCGGCGGGGGGGGGGGCCCGCGACCCCCGGACACCCCGGCGCCGCCCGCGACCCCGGCGACGCCCCCGACCCCCGGCGGCGCCGACCCCGACCCCGACGGCGCCGCCGCCTCGGCCCCCGCGGCCGCCGCCATGACGGACGACCTGCTGCGGCCCGTGCTCGACATCCTGCACCACGTCACCCGGGCCGGGCGCGCCGCCCCGCGGGCGACCCCGGAGGACCCCGCGGATGACCCCGCCGCGGCGCCGCCCCCGCCCGCCGCGGCGACGTCCCCGCCCCGCGACCCCCCGCGCCGGAGTCCGCGCGGCCCCGGCGACGGGCTCGAGGACACCGGGGCCGACGGTGATGGCGGCGATGGCGGCGACCGTGGCGGCGACGGCGACCGGGAGGCCCCACCGCCGCCGCGGGCACCGCCGCCGCGAGAAGGAGCGCGGGCGCGAGGGCCGGCGCAGCCGCCACCGCCGGGGCGACCCCTCGCGCTCCCGGTCCCGCTCCCCGCGGCACCGCGGCGGCGCCTGGAGCCGGTGACGGGCGAGTCGGTCCCCCCCCCCCCCCCCCCCCCCCGGAGCCGCCACCGCAAAGCATGCTGGGACGCCGCCGCCCCCCCCGAAGCCCCGCCCTCCGACCCCCGACCCCGTGGACCCGCGTGACGCCCGCGAGGGACTGAGTCGCGCGGGTGATTGTTTTTCCCCCCCCCCCCGTTCCCCGCCCCGCCCCAGGTCACGCGGGGTCGATGATGCCGCCCCGCCGTCCCCGCGCGAGACAATAAAGGCCCCGTGCCGTGGCCGGACACCCGCGTGCCAGCGTCTCTCTGGGGTCACTGTGCGCAGCACCCGGCGGCGCCCGGTGTCAGGGTCTCATGCACCACGTGGGCCCTGGGGGGGGTCACCCTTTCTGGGATGACTGTGCGCAGCACCTGACGACACCCAAGGTTGGGATCTCACGTGTCACGCATGGGCCCCTGGGGGGGTCGCGTTTCCTGGCATCACTGTGCGCAGCACCCGACGGCGCCAGGTATCGGGATGTCGCGTGTCAGCACCTGGGGCCCGGGGGGGGTCACAAATTTTTGGATCACTGTGCACAGCACCCGATGGTGCCCGGTGTCAGGGTCTCATGCATCACGTGGGCTCTGGGGGGGTCACATTTCCTGGGATCACTGTGCGCAGCACCCGATGACACCCAAGATCAGGATCTTGTGTCCCACGTGGGCCTTGGGGGGGGGGGGTCATGGTTTCTGGGATCACTGTGCGCAGCACCTGACGACACCTAAGGTTGGGATCTCACGTGTCACGCGTGGGCCCCAGGAGGGGTCGCGTTTCCTGGAATCACTGTGCGCAGCACCCGACGGCGCCAGATATCAGGATCTTGTGTCACACGTGGGCCTCGGGGGGGGGTTCATGGTTTCTGGGATGACTGTGCGCAGCACCCAACAGCACTAGATTTTGAGATCTCGCGTGTCACACGTGGGCCCTGGGGGGGTTCACGTTTCCTGGGGTCACTGTGCGCAGCACCCGATGACACCCGACAGCTGGATCATCGCGTATCAGCCCTGGGCCCCGTGGTGTCTCGTGTCCTGGGATCACTGTGCGCAGCACCCAGCAGCACCTGATATCGGGGTCTCATGCATCACGTGGGCCCTGGGGGGGTCACGCTTCCTGGGATCACTGTGCGCAGCACCCAATGACAGCCAAGATCAGGATCTTGTGTCACACGTGGGCCTCGGGGGGGGGGTTCAGGCTTCCTGGGATGACTGTGCGCAGCACCCAACAATACTAGATTTTGAGATCTCGCGTGTCCCACGTGGGCCCTGGGGGGGTCACATTTCATGGGATCACTGTGCGCAGCACCTGGGGCCCGGGGTGGGTCACGAATTCTGGGATGACTCTGCGCAGCACCCAACAACACCCAATATCTGGATCTCGCATGTCAGCCCTGGGCCCTGGGGGTGGGGGTCGCGTTTTCTGGAATCACTGTGCGCAGCACCCAACGGCGCCAGATATCGGGATGTCGCGTGTCAGCACCTGGGTCCCGGGGGGGGTCGGTCACAAATTCTTGGATCACTGTGCGCAGCACCCAACAACACCCGATATCGGGATCTCGCGTGTCAGCCCTGGGCCCTGGGGGTGGGGGGTCACGGTTTCCTGGCATCACTGTGCGCAGCACCCGGCAGCACCCAATATCGGGGTCTCATGCACCACGTGGGCCCCGGGGGTGGGTCACGCTTCCTGGGATCACTGTGCGCAGCACCCAACAGCACCTGATATTGGGATCTCGCGTGTCAGCACCTGGGGCCCAGGGGTGGTCACAAATTCTTGGATCACTGTGCGCAGCACCCAACGGCACCTGATATCAGGATCTCGCGTGTCTCATGTGGGCCCCAAGGGGGGAGGTAACGTTTCCTGGGATCACTGTGCACAGCACCCGAAGACACCTGATATCGGGATCTCGCGTGTTACACCTGGGTGTCAGGGGGGGTCGCGTTTTCTGAGATCACTGTGCGCAGCACTCAGCGACACCCGATATCGGGATCTCACGTGTCCCACGTGGGCCCCGGGGGGGGGGGTCACGTCTCCTGGCATCACTGTGCACAGCACCCGGCAGCACCCGATATCAGGGGCTCATGCATCACGTGGGCCCCGGAGTGTCACATATCCTGGGATCACTGTGCACAGCACCCCATGACACCCGACAGGTGGATCATCGCGTATCAGCCCTGGGCACCGTGGTGTGTCGTCTCCTGAGATCACTGTGCGCAGCACCCAATGACACCCAAGATCAGGATCTTGTGTCCCACGTGGGCCTTCGGGGGGGGTGTCACGTTTTCTGGGATCACTGTGCACAGCACCCAATGGCACCAGATATCAGGATGTCCCGTGTCAGCACCTGGGGCCCGGGGGGGGGGGGGGGGTCGGTCACGAATTCTTGGATCACTGTGCGCAGCACCCGACGGCGCCCGACATCGGGCGGCGCCCTGCGGCGGGGTCACGCGGGGTCGCGCGGGGTCGCGTGGGGTCGCCCCGGGGTCCCCTGGACACGTGACCCGCCCCCGCGGTGACCCCGTGACCCCGCGACCCGCCCTGACGTCAGCCCCGGGGTGGGGGGGGGGGCGGGGCGCCTGCGTCAGGCCCGGGCGGCTTAAGCCGGATCAGAACCGGATCGAACCGGATTAGGGCCCCGCGGGGGGGGGGGGGGGGCGCATGAGGAGCTCGGGGCGGGTGGTGCCTCTGGGTGCTCAGTACTCAGTCCCTGGGTGCTCGGTACTCAGCCCTGGGTGCTCAGTACTCAGTCCCTGGGTGCTCGGTGCTCAGTCCTGGGTGCTCAGTGCTCAGCCTGGGTGCTCGGTGCTTAGTCTGGGTGCTGGGTGCTCAGTCCCTGGGGCTCAGTGCTCAGCCTGGGTGCTCGGTGCTCAGCCTGGGTGCTCAGTACTCAGCCTAGGTGCTCGGTGGTCAGTCTGGGTGCTCAGTGCTCAGTCCCTTGGGCTCAGTGCTCAGCATTGGTGCTCAGTACTCAGCGTGGGTGCTCAGTACTCAGTCCCTGGGGCTCCGTCCTCAGCCTGGGTGCTCAATGCTCAGTCTGGGTGCTCAGTACTCATTCTGGGAGCTCAGTACTGTCTGGGAGCTCAGTGCTTAGTCTGGGAGCTCAGTGCTCAGCCTGGGTGCTCGGTGCTCAGTCCCTGGGGCTCAGTGCTCAGCCCCGGGTGCTGGGCGCTCAGTTCCCTGGGAACCGGAAGTGCCCCCCCGGCCCCGCCCCCCGCCTGATCCGGCTCAGCCGCTGACGGCCCCGCGGGGATCCCCCCCCGCCCCCCCCCCCCGCTCAGCCTTTAAAGCCCGGGTGCTGGGACTCAGTCCTCAGGGCCGCCGGGGAGTGACAAGATGGCCGCCGCCCCGGACCCCGAGGACGCCGACTTCCGCCGCCTCATGGACCTGGCGCACGGGTTCATGGGGTCCCAGGTGGGGCGGGCGGGTGCTGGGGGCTCGGTCTCTCTGAGGGTGCTGGGTGCTCGGTGCTTAGGGTGCTGGGTGCTCGGTGCTTAGGGTGCTGGGTGCTCGGTGCTTAGGGTGCTGGATGCTCAGTGCATAGAGTGCTGGAGGCTCAGTACATACAGGGCTGGGTGCTGAGTCACTAGGGTGCTCAGTCACTAGGGTGCTGGGTGCTCGGTGCTTAGGGTGCTGGATGCTCAGTGCATAGAGTGCTGGAGGCTCAGTACATACAGGGCTGGGTGCTGAGTCACTAGGGTGCTCAGTCACTAGGGTGCTGGGTGCTCGGTGCTTAGGGTGCTGGATGCTCAGTACATACAGGGCTGGGTGCTCAGTACGTACAGGACTAGGTGCTGAGTCACTAGGGTGCTGGGGCTCAGTCACTCTGAGGGTGCTGGGTGCTCGGGGCTGAGGGTGCTGGGAACTGAGTACATACAGTGCTGGAGGCTCAGTACATGGAGTGCTGGACGCTCAGTACATACAGGGCTGGAGCTCAGTCAGTCATTAGGGTGCTGGGTGCTCGGTGCTTAGGGTGCTGGGAACTCAGTGCATAGGGTGCTGGGAACTCAGTACGTACAGGGCTGGAGCTCAGTCATTAGGGTGCTGGGTGCTCGGTGCTTAGGGTGCTGGGAACTCAGTGCATAGAGTGCTGGGAACTCAGTATGTACAGTGCTGGATGCTCAGTACGTACAGGGCTGGGTGCTGAGTCACTAGGGTGCTGGAGCTCAGTCATTAGGGTGCTGGGTGCTCGGGGCTGAGGGTGCTGGGAACTCAGTGCATACAGTGCTGGATGCTCAGTACATACAGGGCTGGAGCTCAGTCATTAGGGTGCTGGGTGCTCGGGGCTGAGGGTGCTGGGAACTCAGTACATACAGTGCTGGAGGCTCAGTACACACAGTGCTGGAGGCTCAGTACGTACAGGGCTGGGTGCTGAGTCACTAGGGTGCTGGAGCTCAGTCATTAGGGTGCTGGTGCTGGGTGCTCGGGGCTGAGGGTTCTGGGAACTCAGTGCATAGAGTGCTGGGTGCTCAGTACGCACAGGGCTGGGTGCTCAGTCATTAGGGCTCAGTATGTAGAGTGCTGGGGCTCAGAGGGTGCTGGGAGCTCAGTACACACAGGGCTGGGTGCTCAGTGGGGAGAGTGCTGGGTGCTCAGTATGTACAGGGCTGGGTGCTCAGTGTTTAGGGTGCTGGGAACTCAGTACATGGAGTACTGGATGCTCAGTCATTAGTGCTCAGTATGTAGAGTGCTGGGAGCTCAGTACATACAGGCCTGGCTGCTCAGTACAGAGAGTGCTGGGTGCTGGGTGGATGGGGGGCTGGGGGTGCTCAGTACGCAGTCTTGGGGGCTTTGGGTGGAGTGCTGGGGTCGCAGTGGGGGCGGTGCTGGGTGCTCAGTCATTAGGGTGCTAGGTGCTCAGTGCTTAGGGTGCTGGGAACTCAGTGCATAGACTGCTGGGTGCTCAGTACACACAGTGCTGGATGTTGGGTGCTGGATGCTCAGTACACACAGTGCTGACGGCTCAGTCCACCCGGTGCTGGGTACTGGATGCTCGGTCCACCCAGCACCGGGTGCTCAGTACCCCCCCCCGGCCCCCCCGCGCAGGTCCTGTTCACGGCCTGCGACCTCGGCGTCTTCGAGGCGCTGGCCGCGGGGCCCCTGGACGCGGCCTCGGTGGCCCGGGTGCTGGGACTCAGTCCCCGCGGGGCGCGGCTGCTGCTGGACGCCTGCGCGGGGCTGCGGCTGCTGCAGAGGCGGGAGGAGGCGCCGGCGGAGGAGGACTGTGCGTGAGCACCCGGGGGGGGCGGGGGGCGGGGTCGGGGGGTCGGAGGACTGTGCGTGAGCACCCGGGGAGGGCGGGGGCGGGGTCTCAAATGATGGACAGTCGGGGGGTGACGTCATCACACGTGGAGGCGGGGCCACCGGGCGGGGGTCCCGGGGACACGGGGAGGACTGTGCACGAGCACCCGGCGCTCCGGGGGGGACGTGACGGGGTCTCGGATGATGGACAGTTAGCGGGGGGTGGGTGACGTCATCGCGTCTGGGGGCGGGGCCACCGGGGGGGAGGGCGGGGGCCGCCTGTCTGTCAATCACGTGAGGGACTGAGCACGACCGACCAGTACCCATGACCAAGTTCTACGGCCCCCAGCACTGCCCGGGTGACGTCACGGGGTTGGTTGACGGACAGGCTCGGGAGGTGACGTCACCGCGGGGGTCGGGGGAGGGTGGGGTGCCCCGCCCGTCAATCAGCCAGATTGACTGAGCGCGACCCGACCAGCACCCATGACGGAGCTCAATAGGGCGATGTCACCGTGGGGATGGTTGATGGACGGATGGGCGGGTCCTGGTGGGCGTGTCCCCGACTGACCCCGCCCCCCCGCGCAGGCGCGTACGCGCTGGCCCCGCCCTCCCGCGAGCTCCTCCTGGCGGGCGGCGCCCGGTCCCCAGCGCGCGATGCTGCTCTACCTGGGGGGCGGCGGCCTACGGGGCCTGGGCGGGGCTGGGCGGGGCCCTGTGGTGAGTGACGGGGGCCCGGGGGGCGGGGCCTGGGGTCGGGGGCGGGGCTGGGCGGGGCCCTGCGGTGAGTGACGGGGGCCGGGGGCGGGGCCTGGGGTCGGGGGGCGGCGGCCTACGGGGCCTGGGCGGGGCTGGGCGGGGCCCTGCGGTGAGTGACGGGGCCCAGGGGCGGGGCCTGGGGTCGGGGGCGGGGCCTGAGGTCGGGGGCGGGGCCTGGGGTCGGGGGGGCGGCGGCCTACGGGGCCTGGGCGGGGCTGGGCGGGGGCCCTGCGGTGAGTGACGGGGGCCGGGGGGCGGGGCCTGGGGTCGGGGGGCGGGGCCTGGGGTCGGGGGGCGGGGCCCGGGGTCGGGGGGCGGCGGCCTACGGGGCCTGGGCGGGGCTGGGCGGGGCCCTGCGGTGAGTGGCGGGGGCCGGGGGGCGGGGCCTGGGGTCGGGGGCGGGGCCTGGGGTCGGGGGCGGGGCCTGGGGTCGGGGGGCGGGGCCTGGGGTCGGGGGCGGCGGCCTACGGGGCCTGGGCGGGGCTGGGCGGGGCCCTGCGGTGAGCGACGGGGGCCGGGGGGGCGGGGCCTGGGGCCGGTGGAGGGGTTTGGAGTAGGTGGGCGGGGCCCAAGGGTTGTGGGCGGGGCCTGGGCGGTGAGCGTGGGGTGTGTGGGCGGGGCCTGGGGGTGAGTGACGGGGCCGGGGGGCGGGGCCTGCGGGCCTGGTTGGGTCCTCTGGGGTGTGTGGGCGGGGCCTGCGCTGAGTGGGCGTGGCCTCCGAGGGCCCGGGGCGGCGGGCGGGGCCTGCAGGGCGGAGGGCGGGGCCGCGCACGACGTCGTCCCGCTTCCCTAGTGGGCGGGGCCTGGCGGGCGGTGGGCGGGGCCCCGAGCCCCACGACGTCATCCTCCCCCCCCCCGACCCGTTTCTCTCCCCCCGATGACGTCGCCGCCCCGGGCCCGTCACTCACGGCAGGGGGGGGGCGGAGCCTGCGTCCCCCGGGCGACGGCCAGGACGAGGACGATGACGTCACCTACGAGCCCTTCGCCGCCATCTACAGGTCGGGAGGCCACGCCCACCCCGCGGGGACACGCCCGCCCCGGCTAGCCCCGCCCCCAGCCGCCCCCAGCTCCCGGGAGGCCCCGCCCACCGTCCCCCCGAAGCCACGCCCACCCCCCGCTCACCAGAACAAGCCCAGGGGCCCCGCCC
This sequence comes from Peromyscus californicus insignis, assembly GCF_007827085.1. Taxonomy (NCBI): domain Eukaryota; kingdom Metazoa; phylum Chordata; class Mammalia; order Rodentia; family Cricetidae; genus Peromyscus; species Peromyscus californicus. The sequence goes on along the minus strand of NW_026294409.1, from coordinate 111,298 downwards.
ACCGGCCCCGGAGGCCACGCCCACCCCTGCAAGCCACGCCCACCCTCCAGGGAAATAGTCCTTCCTGTGGCCCCGCCCGCTGGTCCCCGGAGGCCCCGCCCACCCGGAGGCCCCGCCCACTCCCTCACACCACACCTAAGCCCCGGGGACACGCCCACCCCAGCCAGCCCCGCCCACTGGCCCTGGAGGCCACGCCCACCCCTGCCAGCCCCGCCCACTTCGTCAAATCCCACCTAAGCCCTGGGGCCACGCCCCACACCAGCCAGCCCCGCCCACCCGACAGACCCGCCCACCCCAGCCAGCCCCGCCCACCCCGCGGGGAAGAGTCCTTCCTGTGGCCCCGCCCGCTGCTCACAGGAGGCTCCGCCCACCCCGTTGGCCCCGCCCACCTCCCTCAAGGCACACTGAAACCCGGGGACACGCCCACCCCAGCCAGCCCCGCCCACCCCGCGGGGAAGAGTCATTCCTGTGGCCCCGCCCACCCCGTTGGCCCCGCCCACTCCCTCAAGGCACACTGAAACCCGGGGACACGCCCACCCCCTTCAGCCCCGCCCTCCCCGGGCAGCCACGCCCACCCCGCGGGGAATAGTCCTTCCTGTGGCCCCGCCCACTGGTCCTAGGAGGCCCCGTCCACCCCGGGGGGCTCCGCCCAGGCCCCGAAGCCCCGCCCACTGGCCCGGGAGGCCCCTCCCGCTGCCCCAGGAAGCACCTCCCACCCCGGGAAGCCCCGCCCAGGCCCCGAAGCCCCCGCCCAGGCCCTGAAGCCCCGCCCAGGCCCCGAAGCCCCGCCCAATGGTCCCTGGAGGCCCCACCCACCCCAGGGAGCCCCGCCCAGGCCCCGAAGCCCCGCCCAGGCCTCAAAGCCCCGCCCAACGGTCCCCCGGAGGCCCCGCCCACTCCCTTCCCCCCCCCCCGACCCGGGGGACACGCCCACCCCGGGATGCCCCGCCCACCCCTCGGCCCCTGCCCGCCCACCGTGCGCGGGCTCAGCAGTACTGTGCGCAGCACCCACGTCGCCGATCGTCCCCCCCCCCCCGCGACCCCGTGACCCCGCCCCCCCGTGACCCCGCGCCCCCGTGACCCCGCGACCCCCCCCCCCAGGTCGGAGGCGGAGCGCCTGTCCTTCATGCGCGCCCTGCAGGACACGTGGCGCGTGAGCGGGGGGGCGGGTCCTGGCGGCCTTCGACCTCTCGCCCTTCCGGGTCATCTGCGACGTGGGCGGTGAGGCCCGGGGGCCCGGGGAGGGGCGGGGACGGGGGGTGCTGGGTGCTCGGCTCCTCCTGGGTGCTGCGCTGAGTCCTCCTGAGTGCTGTGCTGAGTCCTCCTGAGTGCTGGGCTGAGTCCTCCTGAGTGCTGTGCCGAGTCCCTTCCCCGGGTGCTGCGCTGAGTCCCCCCGGCTGGGTGCTGATTGCCGAGTCGCCCCTGGTGGTTGCTGTGCTGAGTCCTCCTGAGTGCTGTTCTGAGTCCATGTGTCAGTGCTGGGCTGAGTCCCCCTGAATCAACCCCAGTGCTGGACTGGGTTCTCCTGAGTCCTCCTGAGTGCTGTTCTGAGTGCATGTGTCAGTGCTGTGCCGAGTCCCCCCCCGGGTGCTGCGCCGAGTCCCTTCCCCGGGTGCTGTGCTGAGTCCCCCCGGGTGCTGTGCTGAGTCCTCCCGAGTGCTGCGCTGAGTCCCCGTGTCAGTGCTGTGCCAAGTCCCTTCCCCGCGTGCTGCGCTGAGTCCCCGTGTCAGTGCTGTGCCAAGTCCCTTCCCCGGGTGCTGTGCTGAGTCCCCCCGGGTGCTGTGCTGAGTCCCCCCGGGTGCTGTGCTGAGTCCTCCCCGGGTGCTGTGCCGAGTCCCCCCCCGGGTGCTGCGCTGAGTCCTCCCCCCCCCTGCCCCCCCCAGGCGGCTCGGGCGCCCTGGCCGCGGCCTGCGCCCGCCTCTACCCCGGCAGCGCCGTCTGCGTCTTCGAGACCCCGGGCGTCGTGGCCGCCGCGCGCGCGCACTTCCCGCCGGGCCCCGCCCGCCTCTGCGCGGGTGAGACGGGGGCGCGACCCCCGACCCCTGACCCCGGCCTCGGCCCCGCCCTCCGCCCCGGGACACGCCCCCGACCCCGGGACCCGCCCCCGACCCCGGGACACGCCCCCGGCCCCCGCCCACAACCCCGGGACCCGCCCCCCGGCCCCGCCCACCACCCGGGACACGCCCCCCGACCCCGGGACCCGCCCCCCGACCCTGGGACACGCCCCCCGACCCCGCCCACCACCCCGGGACACGCCCCCGACCCCCCGGGACACGCCCCCGACCCCGGGACACGCCCCCCGACCCCGGGACCCGCCCCCCGACCCCGGGACACGCCCCCGGCCCCCGCCCACCACCCCGGGACACGCCCCCCGACCCCCGGGACACGCCCACCGCCCCGGGACACGCCCCCGACCCCGGGACACGCCCCCCGACCCCGGGACACGCCCCCGACCCCGGGACACGCCCCCGACCCCGCCCATCGCCCCGGGACACGCCCCCGACCCCGGGACACGCCCACCGCCCCGGGACACGCCCCCGACCCCGGGACACGCCCCCGACCCCGGGACACGCCCACCCGACCCCGGGGACACGCCCCCGACCCCGGGACACGCCCCCGACCCCGCCCATCACCCCGGGACACGCCCCCGACCCCGCCCACCTCCCCGGGACACGCCCCCGACCCCGGGACACGCCCACCGCCCCGGGACACGCCCCCGACCCCGGGACACGCCCCCCGACCCCCGCCCACCGCCCCGGGACACGCCCACGACCCCGGGACACGCCCCCGACCCCCGGGACACGCCCCCGACCCCGCCCATCACCCCGGGACACGCCCCGACCCCGCCCACCACCCCGGGACACGCCCCCGACCCCGGGACACGCCCCCGGCCCCGGGACACGCCCCCGACCCCCGCCCATCGCCCCGGGACACGCCCCCCGGCCCCGCCCACCGCCCCGGGACACGCCCCCCGACCCCGGGGACACGCCCCCCGACCCCGCCCACCCGCCCCGGGACACGCCCCCCGACCCCGGGACACGGCCCTGACCCCACCCACCACCCCGGGACACGCCCCCGACCCCGGGACACGCCCCCCGACCCCGCCCACCACCCCCGGGACACGCCCCCGACCCCGGGACACGCCCCCGACACCGGGACACGCGCCCCCGGCCCCGCCCACCACCCCCGGGACACGCCCCCGACCCCGGGACACGCCCCCGACCCCGGGACACGCCCCCCGACCCCCGGGACACGCCCCCGACCCCGGGACACGCCCCCGACCCCGGGACACGCCCCCGACCCCCGCCCACCACCCCGGGACACGCCCCCGGCCCCGCCCATCATCCCGGGACACGCCCCCCGGCCCCGCCCAGCACCCCGGGACACGCCCCCGACCCCGGGACACGCCCACCGACCCCGGGACACGCCCCCCGACCCCGCCCACCACCCCCGGGACACGCCCCCGACCCCGGGACACGCCCCCGGCCCCGCCCTCCACCCCGGGACACGCCCCCGACCCCGGGACACGCCCCCGACACCGGGACACGCCCCCCGGCCCCGCCCACCACCCCGGGACACGCCCCCCGACCCCGGAACACGCCCCCGACCCCGGGACACGCCCCCCGGCCCCCGCCCATCACCCCGGGACCCGCCCCCGACCCCGCCCACCACCCCGGGACACGCCCCCGACCCCGCCCACCGCCCCGGGACACGCCCCCGACCCCGCCCATCACCCGGGACACGCCCCCGACCCCGCCCATCACCCTGGGACACGCCCCCCGGCCCCGGGACACGCCCCCTGACCCCGCCCACCAACCCGGGGCACGCCCTCGACCCCGGGACACGCCCCCGACCCCGCCCACCACCCAGGGCCCCGCCCACTTTTCTGGTTCCGTCCTCTCTGGCTCCGCCCACCGACCACGCCCACTCGACCCAGGCCCCGCCCACCGCCTCCTGACCCCGCCCACTCCCTGAAGGCCCCGCCCACCCATCCCCAGACCCAACCCGCCCCACCTAGGGCCCCGCCCACCCCACCCCGGGCCCCGCCCACCCCGTCATGGCCCCGCCCACCTCCCCTCCCCAGCCTCACCAGGCACAGGCGTCCCGGGCGGGGGAAACCGAGGCAGGCGCGACCCCCGTGACGCCCCCTGACCCCCCTGTGACCCCTGTGACCTCCCACAACTGAGGCCCTGGGGGGGAAACTGAGGCCCTGGGGGGAAACTGAGTCCCTGGGGGGAAACTGAGGCCCTGGGGGGGAAACTGAGGGGGAAACCCGTGACCCCAGACCCCCCGTGACCCCCGTGACCCCCCCAGGCGACTTCTTCCGGTCCCGCCTCCCCGCGGCCGACCTCTACATCCTGGCGCGCGTCCTGCACGACTGGCCGGACGAGGCCTGCGCGCGGCTGCTGGGCCGGATCCGGGCGGCCGGGGGGCCAGGTGGGGGCCGCGGGGGGGTCGCCGGGGGGTCACCGGGGGGTCGGGGAGGGGTCACGAGGGGAAACTGAGTCACGGGGGGGGGGAAAGTGAGTCACACGGGGGGGAAACTGAGGCCCTGGGGGGAAACTGAGGCCCTGGGGGGGGAAACCGAGTCACACGGGGGGAAACCGAGTCACACGGGGGGAAACCGAGTCACACAGGGGGAAACTGAGTCACACGGGGGGAAACTGAGTCACACGGGGGGAAACTGAGGCCCTGGGGGGGAAACTGAGGCCCTGGGGGGAGGAAACCGAGGCCCTGAGGGGGAAACTGAGGCCCTGGGGGAGAAACTGAGGGGGAAACCGAGGCCCTGGGTGGGGAAACTGAGTCACACGGGGGGGAAACCGAGTCCCACGGGGGGAAACCGAGTCACACGGGGGGGAAACCGAGTCACACGGGGGTAAACCGAGGCCCGCGCCCCCCCCCCCAGGCGCCGCCGTCTTGGTGGTGGAGGCCCTGCTGGCGCCGGGCGGGCCGCGGCCCGCTGCCCGCGCTGCTGCTGTCGCTGAACGTGCTGGTGCAGACGGGCGGCGGCCGCGAGAGGACGCGAGCGCCAGTACCCCGCGAGCTCTGCGCCCGCGCCGGGTTCCCGCGCTTCCGCTGCCGCCGCACGGGGGGCGCCTACGACGTCATGCTGGCCCGGAAGTGACGCCGTGGGGGGGCGGGGCCGGGCGGGGCAGAGGGGGCGGGGCGGAGAGGGGGCGGGAATAAAGGAAGCGCTGGCTCGGTGACCCCCCGGCGACCTCATTTGTGACCCCGTGTGACCTCACGTGACCCCTGCGTGACCTCACATGACCCTGTGTGACCCCATGTGACCTGTGTGACCCCGTGTGACCTCACATTACCCCCGTGTGACTTCATGCGACCCCCGTATGACCTTTTGTGGACCCATGTGACCTTCTGTGACCCCGTCTGACCCCCATGCGACCCCGTGTGTGACCTCACATGACGCCGTGTGACCCCGCGTGCCCTGATTTGACCCTGCGTGGCCTCATGTGGCCCGCACGCGACCCCGTGGGACCCGAGACCCCGTGTGACCCTGTGACCTCTCCTGACCCCGTGTGACATCATGTGACCCCCACAGTGTGACCCTGGGTGACCTCAGGGGATGCTTGTGACCCTGTGACCCCGTTTGACCTCACGCGACCCCGTGAGACCTCACATGACCCTGAGTGACCCCACGTGACCCCACCAGGACCCCGTGACCCCCTCTGACCCTGTATGACACCGTGTGAGTCCATGACCCCCCTTTGACCCCACTGTGACCCCTCGTGACCCGATTTGACCTCACGTGACCCCAAGTGACATCATGTGACCCTGTATGACATCATGTGGCCCGTTGTGACCCCCGTGTGACCCCGTGTGACCTCATGCGACCCCGTGTGACCCCAGGCGATGCCTGTGTGACCTTCTGTGACCCCGTTTGCTGTTACATGACCCTGTTACCCCACGGGACCCCGTGTGACCCCCACTGACCCTGTGTGACCCCGCATGACCTTCTGTGACCCCCTGTGACCCCGCGTGACCCCTTATGACCCTGTATGACATCATGTGACTCCATGAACCCCCTGTGACCCCCAACTGACCCCCATGTGACGTCATGTGACCCCGTGTGACCTCACCTGACCCTGTGTGACCCCAGAGTGTGACCAGATTTGACCCTGTGTGACCCCGCGTGACCTTCTGTGGCCCCACCTGACCCCTTATGACCCTGGGTGACATCATCGTGTGACCCTGCGTGACCCCCACGTGACCCCGCGTGACCCCCCGGGGGACGTCACGCCCGCCCCACCCTCCCCCCCCCCCCCGACCCCCACCACAAACTCACACGCGACGCCGCGCCCCGGGTGCTGGCGCTCAGTCGTCCTTTATTGGCGGCCCCCCGGCCCCGGGTCCCCGCCCCCCCCGCCCCCCCCTTCCCCGGGGTCGGCGCCCGTGAGGCGGCAGCTCTCGGCCCACAGCCGGTCCTGCAGCCCCGGGTCCCGCGAGGCGGCCAGCGGCTCCGCGAAGGCCTCGTGCAGCAGGTAGCGGCCCCCGACCCCCTCCAGCGCGGGGGCGGCCGCCGCCAGCACCGGCGTCCAGGCGCCCTCCTCGGGGGTCTGCGGGGGGCGGGGGGGGGGCGGGGGCGGGGTCAGTGCTCGGCGCTCGTGCTGAGTCAGTACTCGGCGTCGTGTGCTCAGTACTCGGGGTCGTGCGCTCAGTACTCATCATGGGTCAGTACTCAGCATCGTGTGCTCGGCACTTGTGATGAGGAGTCAGTACTCAGCGCTCGGTACTCGTGGTGAGTCAGTACTCACCATCATGTGCTCAGTACTCAGCGTCGTGTGCTCAGTACTCGTGACCACGCGCTCAGCCCTCGTGACTCCGCACGGGGAAACCGAGTCACGGCACCCGGGCAGACACCCCACCCCCCCCCACCCCCCCCCCCCCCCCCGCCCCCCGCCGCGCCCAGCCGCGCCCGCGCGCGCAGTCAGCACCCACCTTGAAGAGCAGCCACCCGAGCGCCCGCTGCAGGGCCCGGGCGGGCCAGCCCGCGCGGCGGAAGAGCGCCGTGTCCACCACGCCGGGGTCGGCCACGTTGGCCGTGACGGGGTCGCCGCGCGCCGACAGGAGCCGCTGCAGCCGCCGCGAGAAGACGACCAGGGCCAGCTTGCTGCGCGCGTAGGCCGCGTGGGGCGACTCGGCGGCGGCCGGGCTGCGGGGGGGCGGGGCGGGGCGGCCTGCGGTCAGACCCGCCCAGCCCGGCCCCGCCCGCCCACTTCCTGTCCAGTACCACCCACTTCCTGTCCCTCCTTCGGTGCTTCCTGTCTGTCCAACCCGCTTCCTGTCCAATCCCAACCCACTTCCGGGTCCCTGTTCACCACTTCCAGGCTTTGTTTAATCACTTCCTGTTCCAAACACCCACTTCCTGTCCCTCCTTCGGCACTTCCTGTCTCTCCAGCCCACTTCTTGTCAAATTTCACCCACTTCCGGGTCCCTGTTCACCACTTCCGGGCTTCGTTTATTCACTTCCTGTCCTAAACACCCACTTCCTGTCCCTCCTTCGGCACTTCCTGTCTGTCCAACCCACTTCCTGTCCAATCCCACTCCACTTCCGGGTCCCTGTTCACCACTTCCGGTCTTGGTTTGTTCACTTCCTGTCCTGAACGCCCACTTCCTGTCTCTACTTCGGCACTTCCTGTCCCTCCCACTCACTTCCTGTCAAATTTCACCCACTTCCGGGTCCCTGTTCACCACTTCCGGGCTTCATTTATTCACTTCCTGTCCTAAACACCCACTTCCTGTCCCTCCTTCGGCGCTTCCTGTCTGTCCAACCCACTTCCTGTCCAATCCCACTCCACTTCCGGGTCCCTGTTCACCACTTCCAGTCTTGGTTTATTCACTTCCTGTCCTGAACGCCCACTTCCTGCCCTTACTTCAGTACTTCCTGTCCCTCCAACTCACTTCCTGTCCACTTCCACCCACTCCCGGTTCCCGCTGAGGCACTTCCTGTCTCGCCCACCCACTTCCTGTCTCGTGGCCATCCACTTCCCGCCCCTCCAACCCACTTCCTGTGCTCCCCGGACCCACTTCCTGTCCCACTGACTCGCTTCCTGTCCTCTCTTAACCCACTTCCGGTCTCCACCACTTCCTGTCCCGCCCGCTCACTTCCCGTCTGGTTCCTTACCCACTTCCTGTGCTCCCCGGACCCACTTCCCGACCCCCCGACTCACTTCCCGCCCGCTCACTTCCTGTCTCGTTCCCACCCACTTCCTGTTCTCTCCTAACCCACTTCCCGTCCCGCCCCCCCACTTCCTGTCCGGGTCCCCCCGCCCCCCGCGGCCCCGCCCCCTCACCCGGGGCCCCGCCCCCTCACCCGCGGCCCAGCGCGCCGGGGTCCAGCGCCCCGACGTAGTGGGTGGCGGAGCCCAGGCAGACGACGCGCGCCCGCCGACCCCCGCGACCCCCGCCGCCCGCAGCGCGCCCAGCAGCAGCCGCGTCAGCAGGAAGTGGCCCAGGAAGTTCACGCCCAGGTGCCGCTCGAACCCGTCCGCCGTCCTCGACCCGCGGGGCGCCAGCATCACGCCCGCTGCCGGGACGGGAAGTGGTCACGGGGGGGGGCGGGGACAGGAAGTGGTCACGGGGGGGGGCGGGGCCGCGGCGGGGGGAGGGGACAGGAAGTGGTCACGGGGGGGGCGGGGACGGGAAGTGGACACGGGGACGGGGACACGGAGGTGGGGGGACGGGAAGTGGACACGGGCATGGGGGGGCGGGGACACAGCGGGGGGGGGGACAGGAAGTGGATACGGGCGGGGGGGCGGGGCCCGGGACACGGGGCCCGGCCGTCACTCAGACTCCCCGGGGGGAGGAGCCAAGGTCGGGGGCCCAATCGCGATGGATCCCCCTATGCAAATGAGCCGGGCGGGCGGCCCCGCCCCCAATCTCCATATTCATGAGGAGGCCCCGTCTCGGTGGGGCTCCCACCGCTGTGGCGCCGGGATTTGCATATGCTAATGAGCCCGGGGACCCGCCCTCTGCCAGGCCCCGCCCACCCAGGCACTCGCCGGGCCCCTATGCAAATGAGCTCCGGCCTCATGCATATGCGCGGCTCGTTTGCATATGGAAACAGGACTGGGCTGCGGCTCCCCTGCCGGCTCATTTGCATACCCGGGAGGCCCGGCCCCCTATGCAAATGAGCGCCAGCCTCACCCACGCGGCTTTGCATATGCAAATGAGGTCCCCCTGGGAACCCCGCCCACCCAGACCCTCTCCCGGCCCCGGGGCCGCTATGCAAATGAGCTCCGGGCGTGATGAATATTCGCCGCTCGTTTGCATACTGACACAGGCCTCATGACCGCAGGATTTGCATATGCAAATGAGCGGCCCGCCCGGACCGCCCCGCTTCGTTTTGCATATGCATGAGGCCCGCAGGGCCGCTCATTTGCATACCTGAGCCGATTTGCATATGTCGATGGGTCCCCGCACCAGCCCCACTCCCCCGGCCCTCATTTGCATATCTGCACCCAATTTGCATACGCAGATAGACCCCACTAACCCGGCCCTCATTTGCATACCCGGCCTGATTTGCATATGCCGATGGGACCCCGCACCAGCTCCCGTCCCTCATTTGCACATTCGCACCCAATTTGCATATGCAGATGGGACCCAGGTCCTCATTTGCATGCCCGACCCCGGCCCTCATTTGCATGCCCGGCCCCGGCCCTCATTTGCATGCCCGGCCCCGCCCCCACACCAGTCCCCGCCCCAGCCCTCATTTCCATGTTTGCAGCTGATTTGCATATGCAGATGGTTCCCGGGCCCTCATTTGCATATCTGCACCCGATTTGCATATGCAGATGGTTCCCGGGTCCTCATTTGCATACCCGACCTAATTTGCATATGCTGATGGTTCCCAGGTCCTCATTTGCATACCCAACCACGATTTGATTATGCAGATGGGACCCCACGCCAGCCCCCCGCCCCTCATTTGCATACCCCGGCCCCGCCCCCACACCAGGCCCCGCCCCGCCCCTCATTTGCATACCCCGGCCCCGCCCCCCCGCGCTCACCGTTGTTGACCAGCACGTGCAGCGGGAACCCCAGGGACAGGAAGTCGCGCGCGAACGCCCGGACGGAGGCCAGGGAGGCCAGGTCCAGGAACAGGAAGTCCACTGCGGCGGGGGGGGGCGGGGCCGGGGGGGGAGTACCCGGTCAGCAGCACCCGGGGCACCAGGCACCCAGCGCCCAAGGGACCAGGTCCTCGGCGCCCGACCCAGACGGGGGACTGAGGTCACAGAGTACTCGGTCACCAGCACCCAAGTACCAGGTCCCAAGCACTCGGCCAACCAAGTAAGTACTGAGTCCCCAGCATCTAAGTACTGAGTCCCCAGCACTCTACCCACCGAGCGTCAGGACTCAGGGCCCAGCACGCTCAGTACTGTGTCACGGGCACTGGACCCACGCCGGCTAAGGACTGAGTCACCAGTACCGTGCTTACCGGGCGCCCAGCACCAATCACTGAGCACCAAACAAGCACTAAGCACTGAGCACCAAGCGCTGTGGACAGAGTGCCTAGGACCCAGTAATGAGCACCCAGCACCCAGCACCTGGTAATCAGCACCCAGCACCGAGCATGGTCAGAGCACCCAGCACTGAGCACCCAGCACCCAGTACCGAGTACCCAGCACCAAGCACCCACCCAGCACCCAATACCGAGCACCCAGCACCCAGTACCGAGCACCCAGCACCCAGAACTGATCACCCAGCACCCAGCACCCCGCACCCACCCCCCCCCGCCCCGCTCACCCTTCTCGTTCCCGGTCTCCGCCCTGATGCTGCGCACGACGTCCCGGGCCTTGTCCGCGTTGTTCCCGGCTGGAAAACAGAGATGGCCGACGTCGGGGGGGGGGGGGGGGTCCTCCCGGGACCCCGCCCCCTGACCCCCAAGCTCCGCCCCCGCCCTTTGACCCCGCCCCCTGACCCTGACCCCCACGCCCCGCCTCCCGACCCACCGACCCCGACCTGACCCCTGACGCCCCGCCCACCCGCCCCTTGACCTCCGACCCCCCGCTGACCTATGACCACGCGCATGCCGAGCCGCGCCAGCTGCCGCGCCGTGGCGAGCCCGATGCCGTCCGTCCCGCCCGTCACGATGGCCACGCGGTCGGGCTGCGGGGGGAGCACTGCGGGGCGGGGCGGGGGGTGGGGGGGGTGTCGGTCATGGCGGGGCGGGACTTCCTGTCCCCGGGGGGGCGACTTCCTGTCCCGGGGGGCGCCGGGGGCGGGACTTCCTGTCCCGGGGGCGCCGGGGGCGGGACTTCCTGTCCCGGGGGCGACACGAGACCTCGGCGCTCTCGGTACTGCGCTGAGTACCCCCAGGGCCCCGCCCACCCGGCGCACCGAGTCACGAGCACCCTCCCCCGGGCGCCCTGGGAGTACCGAGACCCCAGCACCCGGCCCACGAGTCCCGGGTTCCGGAAGGCCGAGGACTGAGCACCCAGCACCCCGGGACGTGGGACCCCGGGTCCGGGGACAGGGAGTCGGCCATCTTGGATGACGTCATCACTGTCCCATCGGCCATCTTGGATCTCGTCGTCGTCATCGCCGTCCCGTCGGCCATCTTGGATGTCGACGTCATCACCGTCCGGTCGGCCATCTTGGATGTCGTCATCACCGTCCGGTCGGCCATCTTGGATGTCGACGTCATCACTATCTGGTCGGCCATCTTGGATGTCGTCATCGCCGTCCGGTCGGCCATCTTGGATGTCGTCATCATCACCGTCCGGTCGGCCATCTTGGATGTCGTCATCACTGTCCCGTCAGCCATCTTGGATGTCGTCATCACCCTCCGGTCGGCCATCTTGGATGTCGTCATCATCATCACCGCCGGTCGGCCATCTTGGATGTCATCATCTCCGCCCGCCCCATAGGTGACACAGGAAGTGGGGGGGGCGGGACTTCCCGTCACACATGGCCCCCGGGTATGCAAACGAGGCCATGAATATGCAGATGACGCAGACGGGCGGGCGGGCGTCATGACGTCACCGGGACGGACCCCCCCCCCCCCCCCCCCCCCCCCCCGACGCCCTAAGATGGGAACCGTCACCTCCCGCGGCCGGATTTGCATAAAACATGAATATCCACGCCCCCAGTTCCCATCTTTATTTCGGGTCATTTGCATATTCGCCGCGCCTCATGCATATTCATGAGCTCACGCCCGCGGGCACTACATGTCCCTTCGGCCTCCGCGCGGCCGCCATGAGCCCGACCGTCCCCCGTGGCTCCGCCATGAGCGTCAGCTTCCTCAGAGACTACATTTCCCAGGAGCCCCAGCGCGGCCGCCATGAACCTGTTGTCCCCCCCGCGGCGTCGCGATGAACCGGTCGGTTTCCTAGGGACTACATTACCCATCAGCCATCGGGGAGCCGCCATGACTCGTCAGTCCCTGCCTCCCTTAACCCGTCGGTTTCCTAGGGACTACATTACCCATCAGCCCGCGGGGAGCCGCCATGACTCGTCAGTCCCTGCCTCCCTTAACCCGTCGGTTTCCTATGGACTACATTTCTCATCAGCCCCCGGGGAGCCGCCATGACTCGTCAGTCCCTGCCTCCCTTAACCCGTCAGTTTCCTATGGACTACATTTCCCATCAGCCCCTGGGGAGCCGCCATGACTCATCAGTCCCTGCCTGCCTTAACCCGTCAGGTTCCTACGGACTACATTTCCCATCAGCCCGCGGGGGAGCCGCCATGACTCGTCAGGCCTTGCCGCCATCAACCTGTCGGCCTCCTACATTTCCCATCAGCGCCAGCGCGGCCGCCATGAACCCGTGGTCGCCCTGCGGCCCCGCCATTAACAGACAGCTTCCCCGTGGCCACCATTCACCCGACCGTCCCCCTCGCAGACTACACTACCCGTCGGCCCCAGCGCGGCCGCCATGAACCCGTCAGCCCCTCTCGTTTCTCGTCACTCTCCGCGGCGCCGGCGTGATCCGTCTGCATCCACAGAGGACTACATTACCCACCATCCCCGGCGGCGCCGCCATGCTGCGTCCGCTTCCTCTGAGGACTACATTACCCACGATGCCCCGCGTCGCCGCCATGACTCCTCATTCCCCCCTCGCTTTCCCGTTCTGGCTCGGCGGCGCCGTGCGGTTCCCGTCAGGCCCCGCAGCGTCCGCGATGCCCCCCCACACCCCCGCCGTTACCCGTCGGCCCTCGCGGGCCCGCTCGCGCCCGCCCACTAATTTTTCTTTAAAAGAAAACAGAAAAAAAATTCCGTTGGAAGAACCAACATGGCGGAGGGGGGACTTCCGGAAAAGCGTGACGCCACTTCCGGTTCCCGAGGCCGCGCCCGCCCCATCAACGAAACGAGCCGCGAAGGACGGCGGGAAAGCCAGCGGGCCGCGTTGGAGCCGCCGCGCCGTCTCCCGCGACCTCTCGAGGCCCGAGGACCCGCTCGTTTCCCGTCGGCCCCGCGAAGAGAAGGACAAAGAAGTCGGAACGGGTCCGTCGGGACGGAGCAGACGCCACTTCCGCTGACCAGGCCCACTCCAAAAATGGCGGAGGCAGGACTTCCGGAAACCGCGGACGCCGCATCCGACTACAGCCCAGAACTACCAAAATGGCGGGCGACGCTTCCAGGCCCGACACACAGCTCCCGGTGGGGTGGACCGGGACCCCACCGGGATCGCCCCCCCCCCGCGGGCGCAGGGGACGCCGGGAGCGCCCACGTGACTCACCGGGCTCCCGGAAGCCCCCGCGGCAGCGGCGCAGCAGCTGCGACAGCAGGACGGCGGCGCCCACGGCGTAGGCCAGGAGCACGGCCCGCAGCTCGCGCAGCAGCGGCCGCAGCATGGCGGCGGCCACGCCCCCCGACGCCGCCGGACACGCCCCCGACGCCGCCGGACACGCCCCCTGACGCCGCCGGACACGCCCACAGGCCGCCCGGGCCGCGGATGGGTGGATACGGGGAGGCTGTCAATCATGGGTGGTCGGAGCCCCGCCCACCCGGCGGGTCTCAGTCATGTGTCCGAAGTCCCGCCCATCCAGCGGCTGTCAGTCATGAGTGGAAGGAGCCCCGCCCACCTGGCGGCTGTCAGTCATGAGTATCCGGTGCCCCGCCCACCCGGCAGCTGTCAGTCATGAGTGGAAGGAGCCCCGCCCACCTGGCGGCTGTCAGTCACCTTCAGGTCCCTTTCTCCAGGCAGCTGTCAGTCACCGTCTTTCTCCCGGCCCCGCCCACCCGGCCGCTGTCAGTCATGTGTGCCCGGAGCCCCGCCCACTCGGCGGGTCTCAGTCATGTGTCCGGAGTCCCGCCCACTCGGCGGCTGTCAGTCATGAGTGGAAGGAGCCCCGCCCACCTGGCGGCTGTCAGTCATGAGTATCCGGTGCCCCGCCCACCCGGCAGCTGTCAGTCATGAGTGGAAGGAGCCCCGCCCACCTGGCGGCTGTCAGTCACCTTCAGGTCCCTTTCTCCAGGCAGCTGTCAGTCACCGTCTTTCTCCCGGCCCCGCCCACCCGGCCGCTGTCAGTCATGTGTGCCCGGAGCCCCGCCCACTCGGCGGGTCTCAGTCATGTGTCCGGAGTCCCGCCCACTCGGCGGCTGTCAGTCATGAGTGGAAGGAGCCCCGCCCACCTGGCGGCTGTCATTCATGAGTATCCGGAGCCCCGCCCACCCGGCAGCTGTCAGTCACGTTCAGGCCCTGCCCTCCAGCGACACGCCCACCAGCGTCTCAAAAATAGTCTCCTTTATTGGCCCCGCCCCTCCCGGCCTGCCCGCGCGGTGACGTCACCCGCCCCGCCCACCCCGCCCCCCGGCCCCGCCCTCCCCCGCGGAAAGGGCAGAGAAGGAAAACCAAAAATGGCGCTGATGGCGTCGTCGCGGGGACGACGACGACGCGGCGCGGAATGGTGACGCGAGGGCGGGAGAGTCAGGGGGCGTGGCAATCGGCGTGGTGGGCGGGGCCGCCGGCGAATGTGGTGAGGTCACCCCCCTCTCCGGGTCCACTTCCGGCGGCGGCGGCGATGGCGGCGGCGGCGGCTCATGGCTTGGCGAGATGATGGACGGGCGGGGCCGTCGCCGGGGATGACGTCGTCAGGCGGCGCCGTCCCCGGGGGGCGGGAACCCCGTCCTCAGGACTCCGGCGGCGGCCATGATGGCCCTGGGGGAAGAGGGAGAGACAGGAGAGGTCAAAGGGGAAGGGGACAGGAAGCGGAAGTGGCTGGGCTCCTTGGGGGGCGGGACTTCCTGTCCCAGTTCACTCTAGGGGGCGGGACTTCCTGTCCCAGTTCTGTATTGACCTGAACGGGACCCAGAACCCGGGTGATGGCCAGGTGAAGGCTCGGGCCGGAAGTGGGGGGCTGCACTCTAGGGGGCGGGACTTCCTGTCCCAGTTTTGTATTGACCTGAACGGGACCCAGAACCCGGGTGACGGCAAGGTGAAGGCCCAGACCGGAAGTGGTCGCTGCTCTCTAGGGGGCGGGACTTCCTGTCCCAGTTCTGTATTGACCTGAACGGGACCCAGGAACCGGGTGATGGCAAGGTGAAGGCGGGCGGGACCGGAAGTGGGTGCTGCTCTCTAGGGGGCGGGACTTCCTGTCCCAGATTTTTTTTTTTAAAGCCGGGGACGCCCCAGAGCTCGGGACCCGGTGACGTCACTTCCGGTGAGGGCCCCCGGTGACGTCACCCCCGCCCGGCCCAAGGTCGCTCGCCCGAGGCCCCCCGGGAGGACCGAGCACCCAGCACCCAGGCACTGAAAGGACTGAGCCCCTAGCACCCTGCGTACCGAGCACCCAGCACTCTCCCCACCCCGTCCCAGGGCAACCAGAGTACCGAGCACCCAGCACTGCATCGACTCAGTCCCCAAGCCAAGTACCGAGCCCCCGGCACCCTGTGTACCGAGTCCTCAGCACCCTGTGGACCGAGCACCCAGCACTCAATGGACTGAGCACCCAGCACCCTGCGTACCGAGCATCCAGCACTCTCTCCACCCCATCCCCGGGCAACCAGAGTACTGAGCACCCAGCACTCCATCGACTCAGTCCCCAAGACAAGTACTGAGCACCGAGCACTCTGTGTACCGAGCACCCAGCACTATGGACTGACCACCCAGCACCCTGTGTACTGAGCACCCAGCACCCTGCGTACTGAGCACCCAGCACTCTCTGGACCGAGCCCCCAGCACTCTGTGGACTGAGCACCCAGCACCCTGCATACCGAGCATCCAGCACACCCCCCTCTCCATCCCCCAAGCAACCGAAGTACCGAGCACCCAGCACCCTGTTCCATCTCCCAGCGCACGACTGAGCCCCCAGCACCCGCACACCCCGCGGCCCCGGCCCTCTCCCGGCCCCGCCGGCGGCAGAACCGAGTCCCAGCACCCTCCCGACCCCCCGACCCCCCGCGCCACCCCCAGAGGCCGGGGCGGCCGCTGACCCAGGAAACTCCGCAAAGCAAAGCGCGGGGGGAGTTGGGATGGTGCCGCTCGGCAGACTTTGCGGAGGGCTTGGGGGGGGTGGGGGGGGCCGGGGAGGTCAGGCAGGGGTCACGTGGGTCACGTGGGGTCATCCGGGGTCACCCCGGGGGTCACGTGGGGCCCCCAGGGGCCATTTTGAGCGTCTACCTTCGTTTAGTCAATCAACAAACACTCGATCGATTGATCGATTACCGACTGTGGGCGGGGCCTGGGCCGGGGGGCGTGGCCGGGGCGGGTCACGGGGGGTCATCGGGGTCATGCTGGGTCACCCCGGGGGTCACGTGGGGCCCCCGGCGGCCATTTTGAGCGTCTACCTTCGTTTAGTCAATCAACAAACACCAGATCCATCCATCGATTATCGACTGTGGGCGGGGCCTGGGCCGGTGGGCGGGGCCGGAGCGGGTCCCGGGGGGTCACGGGGGTCACGCTGGGCCATCTAGGGTCACCCCGGGGGTCACGTGGGGCCCCCGGCGGCCATTTTCCCCCCGGTACCATCACATAGTCAATCAACAAACACTCGATTGATGATCGATTACCGACGGTGGGCGGGGCCTGGGCCGGGGGGCGTGGCAGGGGCGTGGCCGGGGGGTCACGGGGGTCACGGTGGGCCATCTAGGGTCACCCCGGGGGTCACGTGGGGCCCCCGGCGGCCATTTTTCCCCCGGTACGCTCGTATAGTCAATCAACAAACACTCGATTGATGATCGATTACCGACTGTGGGCGGGGCCTGAGGGTCATGCGGGGGTCAGGGGGCGTCATGGGGGTCACAGGGGTCATGCTGGGTCACCCCGGGGGTCACGTGGGGCCCCCGGCGGCCATTTTCCCCCCGGGATGATCACATAGTCAATCAACAAACACTCGATTGATGATCGATTACCGACTGTGGGCGGGGCCTGAGGGTCATGCGGGAGTCAGGGGGCGTCATGGGGGTCACGGGGGTCATCTGGGATCACCCCGAGGTCACGTGGGGCCCCCGGCGGCCATTTTGAGCGTCTACCATCTTTTAGTCAATCAACAAACATCCGATCAATTAATCGATTACCGACTGTGGGCGGGGCCTGGGCCGGTGGGCGGGGCCGGGACTGGTCCAGAGGGTCAGGGGGCGTCACAGGGGTCACGGGGGTCATGCTGGGTCACCCCGGGGGTCACGTGGGGCCCCCGGCGGCCATTTTCCCCCCCTACCATCACATAGTCAATCAACAAACACTCGATCCATCCATCGATTACCGACGGTGGGCGGGGCCGGGGGGTCATGCGGGGGTCAGGGTGCGTCACAGGGGTCACAGGGGTCACGCTGGGCCATCTTAGGTCACCCCGGGGGTCACGTGGGCCCCCGGCGGCCATTTTTCCCCCGGTACCATCACATAGTCAATCAACAAACACTCGATTGATGATCGATTACCGACTGTGGGCGGGGCCTGGGGGTCATGCGGGGGTCACGGGACGTCATGGGGGTCACGGGGGTCACGCTGGGCCATCCGGGGTCACCCCGGGGGTCACGTGGGGCCCCCGGCGGCCATTTTCCCCCCGGTACGCTCACACAGTCAATCAACAAACACTCGATCCATCCATCGATTACCGACTGTGGGCGGGGCCGGGGCCGGTGGGCGGGGCCGGGGCGGGTCCCGGGGGGTCACGGGGGTCACGCTGGGCCATCTAGGGTCACCCCGGGGGTCACGTGCGGCCCCCGGCGGCCATTTTCCCCCCGGTACCATCACATAGTCAATCAACAAACACTCGATTGATGATCGATTCCCGACTGTGGGCGGGGCCTGGGGGTCATGCGTGGGTCACGGGACGTCATAGGGGTCACGTGGGGTCATCTGGGATCACCCCGGGGTCACGTGGGGCCCCCGGCGGCCATTTTCCCCCCCTACCATCGCTTAGTCAATCAACAAACATGTGATAATCAATCGATCGCCGACTCACCGCGGGCCCGGTGGGCGTGGCCGGGGGGCGTGGCCCGGTGGGCGTGGCCGGGGGGGTCCCCGGGTGACGTCAGAGCCCGTGGTCGCAGTCCACGTCGCGGCAGATGTACCAGAGGATGACGTAGAGGATGAGCAGGATGGCGAAGATGAAGAGCGCCACCAGCACGGCCTTCGTCACGGGCGACACCAGCGACTGCATGGCGGCCGGGGCCGGGGTCACCGTCGGGGTCACCGTCGGGGTCACCGCCGGGGGTGGGCGGGGCCGACCCCTGACCCCGCCGCCGCCGCCGCCGCCGCCGCCGCCGCCGCGGGGACCCGGGAGCAGCGAGGGCGACGCGGCGCCGAGAGCGGGGCCGGGGGCGGGGCCGGGGCGGGGCCTGACGGGGAGGGGGCGGGGCCTGGGGCGGGGCCTGGGCGGGTGTCCGTCAGCGCGGCCGGGGAACGCCCCTTCCGGTCCGCAGCAGCGGCGATAGTGCGCGGTGCCGGGCCAGGGTGTCAATCATACCAATAGTCCCCGCCCCTTCCGGTCCGTCAGCGCGGCCGGGGAACGCCCCTTCCGGTCTACAGCGGCGGCGATAGTGCGCGGTGCCGGGCGAGGGTGTCAATCATACCAATAGTCTCCGCCCCTTCCGGTCCACAGCGGCTATAGTGCGCAGTGCGGGCGAGAGTGTCAATCAGGGTGCGGGGAACGCCCCTTCCGGTCCACAGCAGCGGCTATAGTGCGCAGTGCGGGCGAGAGTGTCAATCAGGGTGCGGGGAACGCCCTTTCCGGTCCGGAGCGGCGATAGTGCGCAGTGCGGGGGCGCGGGTGTCAATCAGGGGCTCGGGGAACGCCCCTTCCGGTCCGCAGCGGCGATAGTGCGCAGTGCGGGCGAGAGTGTCAATCAGGGTGCGGGGAACGCCCCTTCCGGTCTACAGCAGCGGCGATAGTGCGCGGTGCCGGGCGAGGGTGTCAATCATACCAATAGTATCCGCCCCTTCCGGTCCGTCAGCGCGGCTGGGATCGCTACTTCCGGTCCGTCAGCGCGGCCGGGGCCGCCCCTTCCGGTCCACAGCAGCGGCGATAGTGCGCGGTGCCGGGCGAGGGTGTCAATCATACCAATAGTCTCCGCCCCTTCCGGTCCACAGCGGCAATAGTGCGCAGTGCGGGCGAGACTGTCAATCAGGGAGCGGGGAACGCCCCTTCCGGTCCACAGCAGCGGCGATAGTGCGCAGTGCCGGGCGCGGGTGTCAATCATACCAATAGTCTCCGCCCCTTCCGGTCCGCAGCGGCGTTAGTGTGCAGTTCGGGGGTGCGGGTGTCAATCAGGGGCTCGGAGAACGCCCCTTCCGGTCCGCGGCGGCGGCGCTGCGGGGCGAGGGTGTCAATCAGGGGCACGGGGAACGCCCCTTCCGGTCCGTCAGCGCGCCGGGGATCGCTACTTCCGGTCCTTCAGTGCGGCTGGGGACGCTACTTCCGGTCCACAGCGGCTATAGGCGCAGTGCTGGGTCAGGGTGTCAATCATACCAATAGTCACCGCCCCTTCCGGTCAGTCAGCGCCGCCGGGGTCGCTGCTTCCGGTCCATGGCGGCGCTGCGGGGCGAGGGTGTCCATCAGGGGTGTGGGGAACGCCCCTTCCGGTCCGTCAGCGCGTCCAGGGACGCTACTTCCGGTCCGCGGCTGTAGTGCGCAGGGCGGGGTGCGGGTGTCCGTCATCCAAGTAGTCACCGCCCCTTCCTTTCGGTCACGGCCATTGTCACCGCCCCTTCCTGTCAGTCACCGCCCAGACCCCGCCCCTTCCGCTCCCGGCGAACGAACGCGGCCGGAGAACAACCGTCCGTCACGGCGGAGGCCCCGCCCCTTCCGCTCCCGGCGAACGAACGCGGCCGGAGAACAACCGTCCGTCACGGCGGGAGCCCCGCCCCTTCCGCTCCCGGCGAACGAACGCGGCCGGAGAACAACCGTCCGTCACGGCGGGGGCCCCGCCCCTTCCGCTCCCGGCGAACGAACGCGGCCGGAGAACAACCGTCCGTCACGGCGGGAGCCCCGCCCCTTCCGCTCCCGGCGAACGAACGCGGCCGGAGCCCGACGGCCGGAGGATGACCGGGACCGAGAACGCACTTCCGGGGACCCCGGGAGGGGCGGGAACTTCCGGTGTGGGCGGAGCTGCCCTCACCGTCCGTCCTTTCCTGTCAGTCACGGCGGAGGCCCCGCCCCTTCCGCCCCCCCCCTCGGCAAGCACCGGAAGAGACGCCCGAGCGCCCCGCGGCAGGCGGCCCCGGGAGGGGGCGGGACTTCCGGTGGGGGCGGGGCTTCCGCCCGCGTCAGTCACCGCCGCAGCGCCCAGCACCCAGCACCCAGCACCCAGCACCCAGCCCGCCCGAGTACATAGGACTGAGCACCAATCACCCGAGACTGAAACACTGACTGAGTGCTGGCTGCTGCGGGTGCTGGGTGCTCAGTCCTTCCCGTGGGTGCTGGGTGCTCGGTCCTCCCCGTGGGTGCTGGGTGCTCAGTCCTCCCCGTGGGTGCTGAGGCTCAGTGCCGCACCCGGGTGCTTGGAGTCAAGTCGCTGCGAGCACCCGGCCGGGACTCAGCACCCAGCACCCAGGCCTGAGTACTAAGCGCCCAGCACCTAGTACCAGGCCCCGGGCGTGCACTCATAAGCTCCGAGCACCCGGGACTGAGCACTGAGCACCCAGGTCGGAGCACCAAGCACCGCGCACAGATTCATGGGACTGAACACAAGGGACTGAGCACCTGGGACTGAGCACCCAGCACAGGTTCATGGGACTGAGAGCTGAGTACCCAGAACTGAGCACCAAGTACCTGGGGACCGAGCATCAAGCACCAGGGACTGAGCACCCAGCACCCGGGTCTCAGCACCGAGTGTCCGGCCCGAG
This sequence comes from Peromyscus californicus insignis, assembly GCF_007827085.1. NCBI lineage: Eukaryota > Metazoa > Chordata > Mammalia > Rodentia > Cricetidae > Peromyscus > Peromyscus californicus. Next base: position 90,056 of record NW_026294409.1, on the reverse strand, counting down.
AACTGAGCACCCGGGACTGAGCACCCAGTACCCGGGACTGAGCGCTGAGCACCCGGGACTCGGCAGGAAGCACCAAGCACCGAGCACCGAGCACCCGGGACTGAGCACCCAGCAGGTGGCACCGAGCGCCCAGCACCCAGCACGGAGCACCTCCCCTGGGGGACTGAGCACCGAGCACCCTGCCTCCCTGACGCGCCTGGGCCCCTCCAAGTGACCCTCCTCACGGGACCCCGGCTCCTGGGGCTGACTCAGCACGGCGGGGTGCTGGCCGTGGGTGCTGGGACTCAGTCCTTCCCGGGGGTGCTCAGTCCTCCCAGGGCGCTGTCTCTCGGTCGTTCCCGAGGGTGCTCGGGGCTGAGTCCTGTCCTCGTCCCTCTCTGCGGGTGCTGACGCTCAGTCCCGCGCCTGGATTCTGGGAGCCGACGCACTGGGGGCGCCCGGGACTCAGCACCAGGGACTGAGCACCCAGCACCCGGCCCGAGGACCGAGCCCCTGACCTGAGCACCCAGCACCCGGGACTCGGTGAACAGCGTGGGGAACTGAGCACCCAGCACCCTCAGCACAAGCACCGAGCACCGGGGAGGGAGCACCGAGCACCCAGCACCCAGCGTCCCACGCGCTCCCCCCCCCCCCCCCCCCCCGTGACCCCGGCTCACCCCGCGGCGGTGACTCACCCGGGTGGGGTCGGGAAGGCCCGGGGCCGCCGCCCTGGGGTGACTCAGCGCCGCGGGTGCTGCCGGGCGGGGTGCTGGGACTCAGTCCTCTGCGTGGGTCCTGGGGCTCAGTCCTTCCCCAGGGTGCTGTGTGCTCAGTCGTTTCCGTAGATTATTATTTGGGTTCAGTCCTTCCCGTGGGTGCTGATGCTCAGTCGTTCTCCTGGGTGCTGACGCTCAGTCCTTTACCCAGCACCAAGCATGGATCACCCAGAACTCAGCACCCAGCACCCGGGTCTCGGCACCCAGTGTCCAGCCTGAGGACTGAGCACCGAGGACTGAGCACCGAGCACCTTGGACTGAGCACCCAGCACCCGGTGTTATCCCCAAGCGCCCGGCCTAAGCACCCAGGACTGAGAACTGATTATCGTGGACTCAGCACCCAGCACCCGGGACTGAGCACTGGGAACCGGGGGGGGGGCGAGTCCCCCGTGGACGCTGCTGAGGGGCCTGTGTCCCACGGCCGGGGTGCTTGGGGCTCAGTCCTACCCGTCGTGGGTGCTGACGCTCAGTCGTTCCCGCGGGTGCTCGGAGCTGAGTCCTTTCCACGGCTGCTGGGGACTCAGTCCGTGCCGCAGGTCCCGGGGGCCCGGTTCTGCCCGGGGTGCTGGGTGCTCGGTCCTTTTCACGGGTGCTGGGTGCTCAGTCCTTCACCTGGGTTCTCAGGGTCACCAGGAGCACCGGGGACTGAGCACTGAGCACCAAGCACCAGGACTGAGCACCCAGCACCTGGGATTAAGCACTGAGCAACGGGGACTGAGCACCAAGCAACATAACTGAGCCACAGCACCCAGGACTGAACACCAGCACCCGGGACTAAGCACCAGCACCTGGGACTGAGCACCCAGCACCCGGGACTGAGCCCCAGCACCCGGGACTGAGCACCAGCACCAGGACTGAGCACCCAGCACCCAAGACTGAGCACCCAGCACCCGAGACTGAGCACCAAACACCAGGACTGAGCACCAGCACCCGGGACTGAGCATCAAACACCAGGACTGAGCCCCAGCACCCGGGACTGAGCACCCAGCACCCAGGACTGAGCACCCAGCACCGGGGACTGAGCACCAAACACCCAGGACTGAGCACCCAGCACCCAGGACTGAGCCCCAGCACCCAGGACTGAGCACCCAGCACCTGAGACTGAGCCCCAGCACCCAGGACTGAGCACCCAGCACCCAGGACTGAGCCCCAGTACCCAGGACTGAGCACCCAGCACCTGAGACTGAGCCCCAGCACCCAGGACTGAGCCCCAGCACCCGGGACTGAGCCCCAGCACCCGGGACTGAGCACCAGCACCCGGGACTGAGCCCCCAGCACCCGGGACTGAGCACCCAGCACCCGGGACTGAGCACCAGCACCCGGGACTGAGCACCCAGCACCCGGGACTGAGCCCCAAGCACCAGGACTGAGCACCAGCACCAGCGTCCCGTCCCCATGTGTGCGCTGGGGGCGGCGCCCAGGGCATATGCTAATGGCGGCCTCGGGCCCCGCCCCTATGCTAATGAGACGCTGTGACCCCGCCCCTATGCTAATCCCGGCCCCGGGCCCCGCCCCTATGCTAATGAGACCCGGTTTCCCCGCCTCTGTGGCGATTACGTCATCGACGCAGCCTTTATGCTAATGAGCGCCCCGGGCCCCGCCCCTATGCTAATGAGAGGCCTTTGCTCCGGGTTTTACGCTGAGGAGGGCCCCGCGGCCCCGCCCCTGCGCTCATGACGTCATCGGTACCGCCCCCTACGCTGGTCACGCCCCCTCGCTCCAGGGTTATGCTAATGAGGGCCTCAGGCCCCGCCCTTATGCTAATCACAACCCCATGGGTCCCGTTTTATGCTAATGAGGACATCAGGCCCCGCCCTGATGCTAATGACAGAACCTGGTCCCGGTTTATGCTAATGAGGGTCTCAGGCCCCGCCCCTATGCTAATGAGAAGCCCTTGCTCTCGGTTTTATGCCTATGAGGGCCCCGTGGCCCCGCCCCTGTGCTCATGACGTCATCGGTGCCGCCCCCTGCGCTGGTCACGCCCCCTTGAACCTGTATTATGCTAATGAGGACGTCAGGCCCCGCCCTGATGCTAATCACAACCCCTTGACCCCCCGTTTTATGCAAATGAGGACCTCAGGCCCCGCCCTGATGCTAATTAAAACCCCATTGCCTCCGTGTTATGCTAATGAGGGCTCCAGACCCCGCCTTTATGCTAATGACAAACTCAGGGGTCCCATGTTATGCTAATTAGGGCTCCAGACCCCGCCTTTATGCTAATGACAGACCCAGGGGCCCCGTGTTATGCTAATTAGGGGATCCAGCCCCGCCCCTAGGCTGAGGAGGAGCGCACACGCCCGCCTTTATGCTAATGAGGGCCGCAGGCCCCGCCTTCATGCTAATCACAGACCCGGTCCCCGTTTTATGCTAATTGCGAACCTGTGGCCCCGCCCCTATGCTAACGTCCGCCCCAGACGCCATGTTATGCTAATGAGGGCCTCAGGCCCCGCCCCTATGCTAATTAGACCCAGTTTCCCCGCCTCTGCGGTGATTGCGTCATGGACGAGGCCTTTATGCTAATGAGCGCCCCGGGCCCCGCCCTCATGCTAATGACAAACCCAAGGGTCCCATGTTATGCTAATGAGGTCCTCAGGCCCCGCCCCTATGCTAATGACAAACCCGTGGGTCTCGTTTATGCTAATTAGGGCCTCAGGCCCCGCCCTGATGCTAATCACAGCCCCTTGACCCCCGTTGTATGCTAATGAGCCAAAGGCCCCGCCCTTATGCTAATTATAGCCCCAAGGTCCCGGTTTTATGCTAATGGGGTCGAACGCCCCGCCCTTATGCAAATTACAAACAAAGAGGTCTCACTTTATGCTAATGAGGGCCGAACGCCCCGCCCCTACGCTAATCACAACCCCGAGGGTTCCATTTTATGCTAATGAGGGCCACAGGCCCCGCCCCTATGCTAATCGCCACCCCACGGTCCCGTGTTATGCTAATGAGGGCCTCAGGCCCCGCCCCTATGGTAATAGCAACCCCAGGGTCTCATTTTATGCTAATGAGGGACGCAGGCCCCGCCCCTATGCGAATCACAGCCCCTTGACCCCCGTTTTAGGCAAATTAGGGCCGCGGACCCCGCCCTTATGCTAATTACAACCCCAGTGGTCCCGTGTTATGCTAATGAGGGCCCCAGGCGCCGCCTTATGCTAATGACAGACCCGGCCCAGTTTTATGCTAATTGCGACCGTGTGGCCCCGCCCCTATGATAATGCCAGCCCCGGGGCGCCATGTTATGCTAATGAGGGATCCAGGCCCCGCCCCCGAGCCAATGACGTCATCGCCCAGGCCACGATGCTAATTCGGGACCCGGGGCCCCGCCCCTATGCTAATGAGGGGCGTGTCCTCACGCGGCCGCCGCCCCTGGGGTGAACACTGAGGACTGAGCACTGAGCACTGAGCACTGAGCACTGAGCACTGAGCACTGAGCACTGAACACTGAGCACTGAGGACTGAGGACTGAGGACTGAGCACTGAGCACTGAGGACTGAGGACTGAGGACTGAGCACTGAGGACTGAGGACTGAGGACTGAGGACTGAGGACTGAGGACTGAGGACTGAGCACTGAGGACTGAGGACTGAGGACTGAGGACTGAACACTGAGCACTGAGCACTGAGGACTGAGGACTGAGGACTGAGGACTGAGGACTGAGGACTGAGGACTGAGGACTGAGGACTGAGGACTGAGGACTGAGCACTGAGGACTGAGGACTGAGGACTGAGCACTGAGGACTGAGCACTGAGCACTGAGGACTGAGCACTGAGGACTGAGGACTGAGCACTGAGCACTGAGGACTGAGCACTGAGCACTGAGGACTGAGCACTGAGGACTGAGGACTGAGGACTGAGGACTGAGGACTGAGGACTGAACACTGAGCACTGAGGACTGAGGACTGAGGACTGAGGACTGAGGACTGAGCACTGAGCACTGAGGACTGAGGACTGAGGACTGAGCACTGAGGACTGAGCACTGAGGACTGAGCACTGAGCACTGAGGACTGAGGACTGAGGACTGAGCACTGAGCACTGAGGACTGAGCACTGAGGACTGAGCACTGAGGACTGAGGACTGAGGACTGAGGACTGAGGACTGAGCACTGAGGACTGAGGACTGAGGACTGAGCACTGAGCACTGAGGACTGAGGACTGAGGACTGAGGACTGAGCACTGAGGACTGAGGACTGAGCACTGAGCACTGAGCACTGAGCACTGAGCACTGAGGACTGAGGACTGAGGACTGAGGAGGACTGAGGACTGAGGAGCACTGAGCACTGAGCACTGAGCACTGAGCTGAGGACTGAGCACTGAGGAGGACTGAGGACTGAGGACTGAGGACTGAACTGAGGACTGAGGACTGAGGACTGAGGAGCACTGAGGACTGAGGACTGAGCACTGAGGAGGACTGAGGACTGAGGACTGAGCTGACTGAGCACTGAGGACTGAGGACTGAGCACTGAGCACTGAGGACTGAGGACTGAGGACTGAGGACTGAGGACTGAGGACTGAGCACTGAGTACTGAGCACTGAGGACTGAGGACTGAGGACTGAGGACTGAGCACTGAGCACTGAGGACTGAGGACTGAGCACTGAGCACTGAGGACTGAGGACTGAGGACTGAGGACTGAGGACTGAGGACTGAGCACTGAGGACTGAGGACTGAGGACTGAGGACTGAGCACTGAGGACTGAGCACTGAGGACTGAGCACTGAGGACTGAGGACTGAGCACTGAGGACTGAGCACTGAGGACTGAGCACTGAGCACTGAGCACTGAGGACTGAGGACTGAGGACTGAGGACTGAGGACTGAGCACTGAGGACTGAGGACTGAGGACTGAGCACTGAGGACTGAGGACTGAGGACTGAGCACTGAGCACTGAGCACTGAGCACTGAGCACTGAGCACTGAACACTGAGCACTGAGCACTGAGGACTGAGGACTGAGCACTGAGCACTGAGGACTGAGGACTGAGGACTGAGCACTGAGGACTGAGCACTGAGGACTGAGCACTGAGGACTGAGGACTGAGCACTGAGGACTGAGCACTGAGGACTGAGCACTGAGGACTGAGCACTGAGGACTGAGGACTGAGGACTGAGCACTGAGCACTGAGCACTGAGGACTGAGCACTGAGGACTGAGCACTGAGCACTGAGGACTGAGGACTGAGGACTGAGCACTGAGCACTGAGGACTGAGCACTGAGGACTGAGGACTGAGCACTGAGCACTGAGGACTGAGCACTGAGGACTGAGCACTGAGGACTGAGGACTGAGGACTGAGGACTGAGGACTGAGGACTGAGGACTGAGCACTGAGGACTGAGCACTGAGGACTGAGCACTGAGCACTGAGGACTGAGGACTGAGGACTGAGCACTGAGGACTGAGGACTGAGGACTGAGCACTGAGGACTGAGGACTGAGGACTGAGGACTGAGCACTGAGGACTGAGCACTGAGCACTGAGCACTGAGGACTGAGCACTGAGGACTGAGCACTGAGGACTGAGGACTGAGCACTGAGCCCTGAGGACTGAGGACTGAGCACTGAGCACTGAGGACTGAGCACTGAGCACTGAGCACTGAGGACTGAGCACTGAGGACTGAGCACTGAGGACTGAGCACTGAGGACTGAGGACTGAGCACTGAGGACTGAGGACTGAGGACTGAGCACTGAGGACTGAGCACTGAGGACTGAGGACTGAGCACTGAGGACTGAGCACTGAGCACTGAGGACTGAGGACTGAGGACTGAGGACTGAGCACTGAGCACTGAGCACTGAGGACTGAGCACTGAGGACTGAGCACTGAGCACTGAGGACTGAGCACTGAGCACTGAGCACTGAGCACTGAGCACTGAGGACTGAGGACTGAGGACTGAGCACTGAGGACTGAGCACTGAGGACTGAGGACTGAGGACTGAGGACTGAGGACTGAGGACTGAGGACTGAGCACTGAGCACTGAGCACTGAGGACTGAGCACTGAGCACTGAGGACTGAGCACTGAGGACTGAGGACTGAGGACTGAGGACTGAGCACTGAGCACTGAGGACTGAGCACTGAGGACTGAGCACTGAGGACTGAGGACTGAGCACTGAGGACTGAGCACTGAGGACTGAGGACTGAGGACTGAGGACTGAGGACTGAGCACTGAGGACTGAGCACTGAGCACTGAGGACTGAACACTGAGGACTGAGGACTGAGGACTGAGCACTGAGCACTGAGCACTGAGGACTGAGGACTGAGCACTGAGCACTGAGGACTGAGCACTGAGGACTGAGGACTGAGGACTGAGGACTGAGCACTGAGCACTGAGCACTGAGCACTGAGGACTGAGGACTGAGGACTGAGCACTGAGCACTGAGGACTGAGGACTGAGCACTGAGCACTGAGCACTGAGGACTGAGCACTGAGCACTGAGCACCGAGCACTGAGGACTGAGGACTGAGCACTGAGGACTGAGCACTGAGGACTGAGGACTGAGGACTGAGGACTGAGCACTGAGCACTGAGCACTGAGGACTGAGGACTGAGCACTGAGCACTGAGCACTGAGCACTGAGGACTGAGGACTGAGCACTGAGGACTGAGCACTGAGGACTGAGGACTGAGGACTGAGGACTGAGCACTGAGCACTGAGCACTGAGGACTGAGGACTGAGCACTGAGCACTGAGCACTGAGCACTGAGGACTGAGGACTGAGCACTGAGCACTGAGCACTGAGGACTGAGGACAGGAGGACTGAGGACTGAGCACTGAGGACTGAGGACTGAGGACTGAGGACTGAGCACTGAGGACTGAGCACTGAGCACTGAGCACTGAGCACTGAGGACTGAGCACTGAGGACTGAGCACTGAGCACTGAGGACTGAGCACTGAGGACTGAGGACTGAGGACAGGAGGACTGAGGACTGAGCACTGAGGACTGAGCACTGAGGACTGAGCACTGAGGACTGAGCACTGAGGACTGAGGACTGAGCACTGAACACTGAGCACTGAGGACTGAGGACTGAGGACTGAGGACTGAGCACTGAGCACTGAGCACTGAGCACTGAGGACTGAGCACTGAGCACTGAGCACTGAGCACTGAGCACTGAGCACTGAGCACTGAGCACTGAGCACTGAGGACTGAGCATCAGTGGTCCCGTCCCCCGCATATGCTAATGAGACGCCGTGACCCCGCCTCTATGCTAATTAGGAGAGGAACCTCCCACATATGCTAATGAGGGCCCCTATCCCCTCCCCTCCGCTGCGTCTATGCTAATGAGACCGGCCTCGATAGGCTGCTGTGCCAACGAGGGGCGTGGCTCATGCAAATGAGGATCTACTTTTCCCCACCGCCCGCTCTTCCCATCAAGGGGCGTGGCTTACGCAAATGAGGCCAATCATCGCCTGCCGTTCCGCCGAGGGGCGTGGTTTATGCAAATGTGGCGTGTGGTTCCGCCCCGTCCCGGCTTGTCCATCACACTTCGGTCCCAGGCCGCCTCCTGGGGCTGTCAATCTTCTCCATCGCCCCTCTTCTTCCATAGAGAGGCGTGGCGTATGCAAATGAGCCATCGCCTCACAGTCCGCCATTCCGACGAGGGGCGTGGCGTATGCAAATGGGTCCGCGGGATCTTATTGCGCTCTCTCTCAGTGGGCGTGTCCTCGGGGGTCAAGTCCCCACCTGTCAATCACCTCCTGCATTACCCGCTACTCTACCGGGGGGCGTGGTTTATGCAAATGACCCAAGCCCTTGCCTCACACTGCCCTCACACCGCCCGCCATTCCGACGAGGGGCGTGGCTTATGCAAATGATGCACGCCATCACCTCAAACCGCCCGCCATCGTCTGAGGGACGTGGTTTATGCAAATGAAGCGCGTCATCACTGCAGCCGCCCGCGATTCTGCCGAGGGGCGTGGTTTATGCAAATGACCCAAGCCCTCGCCTCACACTGCCCTCACACCGCCCGCCATTCCGACGAGGGGCGTGGCTTATGCAAACGCCCACGCCATCACCTCAAACCGCCCGCCATCGTCTGAGGGGCGTGGTTTATGCAAATGAAGCGCGTCATCACTGCAGCCGCCCGCCAATCCGCGAGGGGCGTGGCTAATGCAAATGACGCAAGACCTCGCCTCACACCGCCCGCCACTCCGACGAGGGGCGTGGCTAATGCAAATGACGCAAGCCCTCGCCTCACACCGCCCGCCACTCCGACGAGGGGCGTGGCTAATGCAAATGACGCAAGCCCTCGCCTCACGCCGCCCGCCATTGTGACGCGGGGCGTGGCTTCTGCCCACGAGCCAAACCCTCGCTTCAACTGCCCGACGAGGGGCGTGGCTTATGCAAATGAAGCGCGCCCTCCCTGCAGCCGCCCGCCAGTCCGCTCTAAGGCCGTGGGCGTGTCCTCGGACCCCGCCCCCCGGAAGGCCCCGCCCCCGGAAGGCCCCGCCCCGCTGGTCCGTCCCCGCCATGGCCGCCGCGATGCCGCCGCCGCCGCTGCTGCTCACGCTGCTCGCGCTGCTCGGCGCCTGCGCCCGGGGCCAGGGTGAGCGAGCGGGGGTCACGGGGGGGTCACGGGGGAGGTCACGGGGCGTCACGGCGGGGGGACCCCCGGGGCGACTCCCGACTCCCGACATGCCCCGCGGGCCGGAGTTTTGGGTTGGGCGGGGGCCCGCGGGGCCGCGGCGGGCCGTGTAGGAGTTCGCGCGCGGCTGGGAGCCGCCGCCGCGGTGCAGGCTGGGAGCCGCCGTTCCCGGTCAGTCCCCGGCCGCGGCGCCCGGCAGGGTGTGTGTCGTCCCCCCCATCCCCCCCGTCCCCCCGAACCCCGCCCCGCGGGCCGGAAGTCGCGCCGTTTCCGGTTTCCCCGCCGTGATTTTTTTTTATTTTTGGCTTTTTATTTGTGGCGGGGGGGGGGGGGAATTCCCCACCCGGCCTGGGGGGGCGGGGCCTCGGGGGGCGAGGGGCGGGGTCTGAGGAGGGGCGGGGCCTGGTGGGGCGTGGCCACGTCCACGGCGCTCTAACGGCCCGTCCGTCACGTCCTCGCTCTTGATTATTCGTTAATTTCGGCCGGGGGCGGGGCCTGGGGGTGAGGGGCGGGGCCTGGGGCGAGGGGCGGGGCCCTGGAGGGGCGTGGTCACTCCCCGGCGCCGTCACCGCCCGTCCGTCACGTCCTCGCTCTTGTTTATCTGTTAATGGCGACGGGGGCGGGGCCTCGGGGGGCGAGGGGCGGGGTCTGAGGAGGGGCGGGGCCCTGGTGGGGCGTGGCCACGCCCCCGGCGCACTAACGGCCCGTCAATCACGTCCTCGCTCTTGATTATTCGTTAATTTCGGCCGGGGGCGGGGCCTGTGGGCCAGGGGCGGGACTGGAGGGTGAGTGGCACTATGGGCGGGGCCTGGAGGGGCGTGGCCACGCCCCCGGCGCCGTTACGGCCCGTCCATCACGTCCTCGCCCTTGTTTATCTGATAATGGCGGCGGGGGCGGGGCCTGGGGGATGAGGGGCGGGGCCTGGAGTGTGAGTGGCACTGTGGGCGGGGCCCTGGTGGGGCGTGGCCACGGCCCCGGCGCGCTAACGGAGTGTCCATCACGTCCTCGCCCTTGTTTATCTGTTAATGGCGGCGGGGGCGGGGCCTGGGGGCGAGGGGCGGGGCCTGGGGGACGAGGGGCGGGGCCTGAAGAGGGGCGGGGCCCTGGTAGGGCCTGGCCACGCCCACGGCGCCCTAACGGCCCGTCCATCACGTCCTCGCCCTTGTTTATCTGTTAATGGCGGCGGGGGCGGGGCCTGGGGCGAGGGGCGGGGCCTGGCGGGTGATTGGCACTGTGGGCGGGGTCTGGAGGGGCGTGGCCACGCCCCGTAGCGCTAACGGTCCGTCCATCACGTCCTCGCCCTTGTTTATCTGTTAATTTCGGCCGGGGGCGGGGCCTGGGGGTGAGGGGCGGGGCCTGGAGGGTGATTGGCACCGTGGGCGGGGTCTGAAGGGGCGTGGCCACGCTCCGGCGCGCTAACGGCCCGTCCATCACGTCCTCGCTCTTGTTTATGTGTTAATGGCGGCGGGGGCGGGGCCTGGGGGATGAGGGGCGGGGCCTGGGGGTGAGTGGCGCTGTGGGCGGGGCCTGGGGGATGAGGGGCGGGGCCTGGGGCGTGAGTGGCACTGTGGGCGGGGCCTGGAGGGTTAGTGGCGCTGTGGGCGGGGCCTGGAGGATGAGTGGCACTGTGGGCGGGGCCTGGAGGGTGAGTGGCGCTGTGGGCGGGGCCCGGAGGGTTTTTCGACCCGGGGGCGTGGCCTGAGGGGCGTGGCCGGGCGTGGGCGTGGCCAGGCGTGGGCGTGGCCGGGCGCGGCTCCCGTGATGCCCCGCGGCGGTGACTCACCCGGGTGGGGTCGGGAAGGCCCGGGGCCTCCGACTCAGCGCCGCGGGTGCTGCCGGGCGGGGTGCTGGGACTCGGTCCCTCCCGTGGGTGCTGGGAACTCAGTTCCGCGGGCGGGTGCTGAAGCTCAGTCCTTCCACCTGTGTCCCGGGAGTCGGTCGCCAAGAAGAGCCCCGGGGACCGAGCACCCAGCACCCGGGACTCATTCATGGGACTGAGAGCTGAGTACCCAGAACCGAGCACCGAGTACCTGGGACTGAGCCTCAAGCACCCGGGACCGAGCACCCAGCACCCGGGACTCAGGACTGAGCTCTGTGGACTGAGCGCTGAGCACCCAGAACCCAGGACTGAGCACCCAGCCCCCGGCCTGAGCTGCCAGCAGGCGGGACTGAGCACCGAGCACCCGAGACTCGGCGAGCAGCGTGGGGAACCGAGCACCCAGCACCCTCAGCACAAGCACCGAGCACCCGGGACCGAGCACCCAGCACCCAGCCTAAGCAGCAATCACCCGCGACTGAGCCCCGAGCACCAGGACTGAGCACCAAGCACCCAGGGACTGAGCCCCCAGCACCGGGACTGAGCACCGAGCACCCAGAACTGAGCACCAAGTACCAAGCCCCCAGGGACTGAGCTGAGCCCCGAGCCCCCAGGACTGAGCACCCAGCACCCAGAACTGAGCACCAAGTACCAAGCCCCCAGGGACTGAGCCCCGAGCACCCGGGACTGAGCGTCAAGCACCCAGGACTTTTAAAAACCTGCTGCCTTGTGCTTGACCCGGGGCCCCGCCCACCCCCGGCCGTCCCCACGCCCGCGGGGGCCACGCCCCCTCATCGAATATTCATGAGGGTCTCCCTGGAGGTCCGGGGGCGTGGCCCGCGCCGAGGACGGCCGTGCCTTATGCTAATTAGGGGCGTGGCCTATGCAAACGAGGCTCCAACCGTCTTTATGGGGCCGGGGGCTGACTCTAAGGAAATGAGGGGCGTGGCCTATGCAAATGAGGCTCCAGCCGTCTCCATGGAGGACGGGGGCTGGGTGCATGCAAATGAGGGCGTGGCCTATGCAAATGAGGCTCCAGCCGTCTTTATGGGGGACGGGGGCTGGCTCTATGGAAATGAGGGCGTGGCCTATGCAAATGAGAATCGAAAACGGTTTTATGGGTGTTGGGAGGCGTGGTCTATGCAAACGAGGGGCGCGGCCTATGCAAAGGAGGACCCAGTCGCCTTTAAGGCCCGCCTTATGCTAATTAGGGGCGTGGCCTATGCGAACGAGGCTCCAACCGTCTTTATGGAGGACGGGGGCTGGCTCTATGCAAATGAGGGGCGTGGTCTATGTAAACGAGGATCCAAAAAACGGTTTCATGAGTGTCGGGAGGCGTGGTCTATGCAAATAAGGGGCGAGGCCTATGCAAATGAGGCTCCAACCGTCTTTATGGGGACAGGGCTGGCTCTATGCAAATGGGGGGCGTGGTCTATGCAAATGAGGATCAAATGGGTTTTATGGGGTTTAGGGCGTTGCCTATGCAAATTGGGGGCGTGATTTATGCAAATGAGCAGGGGAAACCGCCCCGGCGGCGTTTCCTCTGTTTCTCTCGTGCCCGTGGGTGCTGGGGACTCAGTCCTTCCCTCCCGTGGGTGCTGGGGACTCAGTCCTCCCCTCCCGTGGGTGCTGGGGACTCAGTCCACCAACCCAAAAATTTAGAAATTTCTTTTTTCGTCTGAAACTCAATTTTTTTTTGTTTTCTTTTTCGTTTCAGATTTCGATCTCTCGGATGCGCTCGAGGGTGAGTCGGGGGGGGGGGGGGGGGGGGGGGGGGGGGGGGGGACACGGACGGACGGACGGACGGACGGGCCCGGGACGCCTCCCAGCGCGGACCGCGTTTTCCCTTCAAATCCCAAATTTTTTTGAATTTTCCCAGAAATTCAAATTTTTCTTTTTTTTGGGATTTAAATTTTTTTTTTTTTTAATTTTCCAAAAATCAGAATTTTTTTTTCTTTATTTTTTTTTTTTATTTTAATTTTTTGCGTTTTGTTTCCGGTCGGGGGACGAGACGAGATACATCTCGGAAAAAGGCCGTCGACGGCTCCGTTTTTAAACCAGCGTCGAAAGTGGAAGCCTTTGAGCCGAGAAAAATCTTTGGAAACTTAAAAATTAAAATTTCCTGGAGAAGAAACCCAACAGGTCAAAACCTAAATTTGCCGTAAGAAATTTAGGTTTTTCCAGAAAAACCAAGAATTAGAAACTGAGGTTTTTCCAGGAAAAATTAAAAAAAAGGAAATCGTCGGGAAAAGTAAAAAAAGAAAAACCCAAAACTAAAATTCCCAGGGAAATGAGTTAAAATTTCTAGGAAAACCGAAAAAAAACTAAATTTTTGTAGAAAAATTAAAAAAATAAAATTGAATCAGAATTTCCAAAAAAATAAAATTTAAAAGTTCAAATTCCCCAGAACGGGAGGCGGGGCGCGAGGAGGAATTTAAGTTTCATTTCCTTTTCCCCCTCCTCAGACCCCAAGAAGCCGGGTCCCGACCAGGAAGCCCGCGGGTGAGTCGGCGGCGGGGCGTCTGGGGGGAAACCGAGGCAGCGGGGACCGGCCATCGCCCGACTCCTCCCACTTCCTGTCCCTGGACTCCCACTTCCTGCCTCCAAATTTTCGCTTCCTGTCCTTGAATTTGCATTTCCTGTTCCTAAATCCCCACTTCCTGTCCCTGGACTCCCACTTCCTCTCCCCAGACCGGCCATAGCCCGATTCCTCACACTTCCTGTCCCTGAACTCCCACTTCCCGTCCCTGAACTTCCACTTCCTGTCCCAGAACTTTCACTTCCTGTCCCTGAACTTCCACTTTCTGTCCCTGAAATCCCAATTCCTGTCTCCCAATTTCCACTTCCTGTTCCTGAACTTCCACTTCCTATTCCTGAACTTCCACTTCCTGTCCCTGAACTTCCACTTCCTGTCCCAGAACTTCCACTTCCCGTCCCTGAAATCCCACTTCCCGTCCCCGACTCCCCCGCTTCCCGTCCCCGACCCCCCACTTCCCATCCCGACTCCCCCACTTCCTGTCCCACTTCCCGTCCCCCACTCGCCCACTTCCTGTCCCACTTCCTGTCCCGACTCCACCGCTTCCCGTCCCCGACTCTCCCACTTCCTGTCCCCCACTCCCCCGCTTCCTGTCCCCCACTCCCCCGCTTCCTGTCCCCCACTCCCCCGCTTCCCGTCCCCGACTCCCCCACTTCCTGTCCCACTTCCCGTCCCTCAATCCTTCCTGTCCCGTGGGTGCTGGGGACTCAGTCCTTCCCCCTGTGGGTGCTGGGGACTCAGTCCTTCCCCCCGTGGGTGCTGGGGACTCAGTCCTTCCCAAATTCCCCCACTTCCCGTCCCCGACCCCCCCACTTCCGGCCCCACCCACCCACTTCCTGTCCCGCCCCCCGTGTCCGCAGGAGGCGGGGCCGGGGACGACCTGGACCTGAGCGACGCCCTGGGCGGACACGGTGAGCCCGACCCGGGGCCTGGTGGGGGGCGGGGCCGCCCGGGGTGCTGGAAACTCAGTCCTCAGCATGCATAGTGGTTGGGCGGGTGCTGGGACGCAGTCCTCGGCATGCATAGTGGCTGGGCGGGTGCTGGGACTCAGTCCTCGGCATGCATAGTGGCTGGGCGGGTGCTGGGACTCAGTCCTCGGCATGCATAGTGGCTGGGCGGGTGCTGGGACGCAGTCCTCGGCATGCATAGTGGCTGGGCGGGTGCTGGGACTCAGTCCTCGGCATGCATAGTGGCTGGGCGGGTGCTGGGACTCAGTCCTCGGCATGCATAGTGGCTGGGCGGGTGCTGGGACTCAGTCCTCTCTACATGGGTGCTGGGACTCAGTCCTCTGCATGCATAATGGGTTTTGGTGATGTGGGCGGGTGCTGGGACTGAGTCCTCTGCCCAGATGTTGGTGGGCGGGTGCTGGGACTCAGTCCTCCGCCGGGGCCCTGATGGGAACCCCCCCTTCACCCCCCTCCCCCCCGCAGACCCCCCGCCGCCCGCGCCCCGGCCGCCGCGACCCCGCGACCCCCAGAAGCCGGACTCCAGGCCCGCGGGAGGTCAGGAGGAGGCGGGACTCCCTGGGGTGGGGGTGGGGATCTATGCTAATGAGGCTTGGTTCATGCAAATGAGGCCTAGCGTGGGCGGGTCCAGCCCCGTGACGTCATTTCCGTCCTGTATGCAAATGAGGGGGCGCCCAGGAAGCTCGGCGCATGCTAATTAGGGCTCACCGGGACCAGCGCATGCTAATTTATGCAAATGAGGCCCGGTTCAGCCTGGCGGGGTGCTAAGGACGCTCGGGGCATACAAATGAGGCCTGGTTTATGCTAATGAGGCCTGGTTTATGCTAATGAGGGCCCATCGAGGCTCGTTGATTGAGAAATATGCTAATGGATCCATTTGCATCTTTTTCATGTATGCTAATGAGGCCCCAGCGAGGCTCCTTGATTGAGAAATATGCAAATTGGACCTGATTGACCTCTGTTTCCTTTAATGTATGCTAATGAGGCCTGATTTATGCTAATGAGGCCCCATCTGGGCTTGTTGATTGAGAAATATGCTAATGGATCCATTTGCATCTTTTTCCCCCATATGCTAATGAGGCGTGGTTTACGCTAATGAGGCCCCATCGAGGCTCCTTGATTGAGAAATATGCAAATTGGATCCCATTGACCTCTATTTCCTTTAATGTATGCTAACGAGGCCTGGTGTATGCTAACGAGGCCGGGCCCAGCGTCCTTTATTGAGAAATATGCTAATGGGTTCGTTTGCATCTCTTTTCACGCATGCTAACGAGGCGTGATTTATGCTAATGAGGCCCCATCGAGCCTCGTTAGTTCAGGAATATGCTAATTGGACCTGATGGACCTCTATTTCCTTTCACGCATGCTGACGAGGCCTGGTGTATGCTAATGAGAACGCGTCCCAGCTGGATTCCTCCGCTGTATGCTAATGGGGCCTGATTTATGCTAATGAGGCCCCAACGAGGCTCGTTTATTCAGGAATATGCTAATAAGACCTGATGGACCTCTGTTCCCTTCCACGTATGCTAATGAGACGTGACTTATGCTAATGAACCTAGGTTCGAAAATTGAGAAATATGCTAATTGGACCTGATTGACCGCGATTTCCTTTAACGTATGCTAATGAGACGTGATGTATGCCAACGAGGCCCCATCGAGGCTCGTTGATTGAGAAATATGCAAATTGGGTCCCATTGACCTCTATTTCCTGGTGTATGCTAATGAGGCCGGGCCCAGGGTCCTTTTACTGAGAAATATGCTAAGTGGGGCTGATTCGTTTGCATTTCTTGTCATGTATGCAAATGAGGCCCCATCAAGGCTCGTTAATTGGGAAATATGCAAATTGGACCTGATTGACCTCTATTCCCTTCTGTGTATGCTAATGAGGTGTGATTTATGCTAATGAGGCCCCATCGAGGCTCGTTAATTGGGAAATACGCAAATTGGACCTGATTGACCTCTATTCCCTTCCTTGTATGCTAATGAGGCCTGGTGTATGCTAATGAGGCCCCATCGAGGCTCGTTTATTCAGGAATATGCAAATCGGACCTGATTTAACTTTATTTCCCTTGGCGTATGCAAATGAGCCTGATTAAATGCTAATCACGACCTGATTATGCGCGTTGACTCAGGAATATGCTAATGGGGCCTGATGGACCTCTGGTTCCCTTGGTGTATGCTAATGAGGCTGACGCATGCTAATGAGGCCCCGTCTAGGCTCGTTTATTCAGGGATATGCAAATTGGATCCCCTTTACCTCTATTTCCTTTCATGTATGCTAATGAGGCCCGGCGTATGCAAATCGGACGCTGCATGCTAATGAGGCCCCGTGCTGGTCTGTGTCCTGTATGCTAATCAGCTTGTCCGCTTTAACATATGCAAATCCGGCCGGGTCCCGGCTCATGAACTCGGGAATATGCTAATCCGCCCCGGCTGATTTGCATTTCCCCCTTCACGCCTGTCAATGAGGCCTGGGCCCTGCCCTGTCCGTCACGGCCCCGGCCCCGCCCCCTGGCCCGTCACTCATTCCCCCGGCCCCACCCTCCCTGCCTGCACCTGTCCGTCACGGCTGCCTGGCCTCCTCGGGGCCCCGCCCCCGCGGCTGTCCGTCAGTCAGGGACGGGTCATGCTAATGTATGCTAATGAGCCGGCCTGTCTTCTTGGTTTTTTCTAATGTATGCTAATGAGCCGCCCTTCGTCTTGGTTTATTCTAATTTATGCTAATGAGCCGGCATGTCGTCTTGGTGTGTTCTAATTTATGCTAATGAGGGCTGTTTTCTTGACAGTCTATTCTGGTTTATGCTAATGAGCCGGCCTGCCTCGGCCCTTCAATCTGCCCTGCCTTATGCTAATGCATGCTAATGAGCCGGTCTGTTTCCTGTGCGGGTTATGCTAATGTATGCTAACGCGCCGGCCCCGGTATTCTAATGTATGCAAATCGCCCCTCCCCGGGCGATGACGTCACCCCTCTCCCCCCCCCCCCCCCCCAGGCGACTTCTCCAACTCGGACCTCGAGGACGCGGCCGGGGGACGCGGTAAGCCCCGCCCACTGACGTCACCGCGCGCATTAGCCCCGCCCCATGAAGTCACCCGCCATTGCCCTGCCCCCTGACGTCATCCGCGCGCATAAGCCCCGCCCCGTGACGTCATCCGCCATTGCCCCGCCCCCCGGACGTCCCTGAAGCTGCCCGTCCGTCAGTCACTGCCCCCAACCACTGACGTCATCCACTGATGCCCCGCCCCCTGACGTCACCACACACAGGCCCCGCCCCCTCCCCGCTGTGCGCGCATCAGTCGTACTGTGCGCCGCACCCTCCCCGCTGTGGGCGCCAGTAAGTACTGTGCGCAGCACCCTCCCCGCTGTGGGCGCCAGTAAGTACTGTGCGCAGCACCCACTTGATTGTGTGCATCAGTAAGTACCGTGCGCAGCACCCACTTCACTGTGCGCATCAGCAAGTACTGTGCGCAGCACCCACTGCACTGTGTGCATCAGAAAGTACTGTGCGCAGCACCCGCCCCACTGTGTGCATGGTGTAAGTACCGTGCGCAGCACCCACGTCACTCTGCACAGCACCCCAACCCCCCCCCCTCCCCGCCGTGTGCCGTGGTAAGTACCGTGCGCAGCACCCGCCCCTTCCCTTGCAGGCGGCGTTGGCGGCCGAGGCGAAGGTCCCCGGAGCGACGCGCCCGACCCGGCAGGTACCGGCCGAGCACCGAGCCCCCAGCACCCCCGCCGCTAACCGCTGCCTAAGCCGCGCCCGGAGCACCGAGCACCGAGCACTAACGTCGCGCGGCGCCCGCCGGGACTCAGCGCCAGCACCCAGGGCGCGCGCGACGCTGTGTACTGAGCACCCAGCACTCAACGCTATGCACTAATCAGCACCCGGCACCCCGAGTACTAATCACCATGTGCTCAGCACCCAGCACCCTAAAGACTAATCCGCCCCCCCCGGACTGAGTTCCCAGCACCCCGAGCTCTCGGTACTAATCGCCGCCTACTGAGCCCCCAGCACCCCAAGTACTGAGTCCTAATCGCTCAGTACTGAGCCCCCAGCAGCCCGAGCACTCGGTACTAATCACTGCCTACTAAGCACCCAGCACCCTAGAGACGAAGTGCTAATGAACCACTGAGCCCTGAGCCCCCAGCACCCTGAGCACTAAGTACTGAGTCCTAATCACTAAGTACCGAGCACCCAGCACCGCACGCGCTGAGCACCGAGCACTCATCACGCCCAGCACCCCAAGTACCGAGTCCTAACCACTCAGTACCGAGCATGCAGCACCTCGCGCACTCAGTACCGAGCCCCCAGCACCCCGAGCACTAAGTACTGAGTCCTAATCACTAAGTACCGAGCCCCCAGCACCGCACGCGCTGAGCACCGAGCACTCATGACCCCCAGCACCCCAAGTCCCGAGCCCTAACCACTCAGTACCGAGCATGCAGCACCTCGTGCACTCAGTACTGAGCACCCAGCACCCACGCGCTGAGCACCGAGCACTCAGCACCCCCAGCACCCCAAGCACCGAGCCCTAACCACTAAGTACCGAGCACCCAGCACCCCATGCACTGAGCACCGAGCACTCATCACGCCCAGCACCCCAAGTACCGAGCCCCCAGCGGTGAGGACCGAGCCCTGAGCACCCCCCCCCGCCCCCCCGCAGCCCCCCCGCAGGGCCTGGTCCCCGGGCTCGTGGCGGCCGCGGCGGCGGCGCTGGCGGGCGGCGTCTCCAGCTTCCTGGCCTATCGGCGCCGGCGTCTCTGCTTCCGGGACGGCGCGGGTGAGCTTCCGGGGCGGGGCTTCCGGGACGGGGGCGGGGCTGCCCGTCACGGCGGGGCGGGGGCGGGGCTTCCGGAGCCGGGTGAGCGGCGGGGCACGCCCACTTCCGGATCAATGGGGGCGGGGGGCGGGGCTTCCGGGTTCCCTGGGCGACAGCAGCCCCACTTCCGGCCTGCGGGGCTGTCACTCACGGTGGGAGGGCGGGGCTTCCGGTTTCCCCGTCTGACATCATCCCGAGTTCCGGTTCGGGGCTGTCCGTCACGGTGGGAGGGCGGGGCTTCTGGGGTGACGTCAGCGGGGGAAAGGAGCGGGGCTTCCGGTTTCACTCCCCCCGGTGGTGGCACCACCACTTCCGGTTCCGGACTGCCCGTCACCGCTGGAGGGCGGGGCTTCTGGTTTCTTTCCCTGGATGACGTCACCCCGACTTCCGGTTCGGGGCCTGTCCGTCACAGCAGGAGGGCGGGGCTTCCGGGGAAGACAGCGGTGAGGGGAGGGTCTTCGGGTCTCCCCGGGTGACGTCATCCCGACTTCCGGTCCCCGGGCCCGTCCGTCACGGCCTGAGGGCGGGACTTCCGGTCTCTTTTCCCGACTCACCCCACACCCACTTCCGGTTCCCCCCTCCAGGCCCCGCCCCCGTGTAGGCCCCGCCCCCCGCGGCGCCGGCGGCCGTGACGTCCCGTGAGGCCCCGCGGCCGGCCGGGTGCTCGGACTCGGTGCCCGGAACAGACGCCCCGGACCCCGCCCCCCGTGACGTCGGCGGCCACGCCCCCGTCTCCTGGACGACCTGGCCGCCCGTCACCGCGCCGGGGGCGGGACTTCCCGCGGTGCCACTTCCGGTCCCTGGGCCCCGCCCCCGCCCCGCGGGTGTCCATCCATCGCCCTGGCCGCCCGTCACCGCGCCGGGGGCGGGACTTTCCTCCCCGCGAACCCTGAGTTTTATCTCAAGCCAAAGGGGGCGGGACTTCCTGTCCCGAGGGTCTCGGCCCCGCCCCCTCTCCCCAGCTGCCAATCATCCCGCCCTGGGCTTCATTTAATCCCTCCGGGGCGGGACTTCCGGTCCCCAGCTGCCCATCATCCCGCCCTGGGCTTCATTTAATCCCGCCGGGGCGGGACTTCCGGTCTCCAGCTTTTAGGCCCCGCCCCCAGCTGTCTACGTATCATCCTAGCTGCCAATCATCCCGCCCTGGACTTCATTTAATCCCGCCGGGGCGGGACTTCCGGTCTCCAGCGGTCGACGTGTCATCCCAGCTGCCAATCATCCCGCCCTGGGCTTCATTGAATCCCTCCGGGGCGGGACTTCCGGTCTCCAGCGGTCGACGTGTCATCCCAGCTGCCAATCATCCCGCCCTGGGCTTCATTGAATCCCTCCGTGGCGGGACTTCCGGTCTCCGGCTGCCCATCATCCCGCCCTGGGCTTCATTTAATCCCGCCGGGGCGGGACTTCCGGTCTCCAGAGCCTTGGCCCCGCCCCTTTTCTCCCGGGCGCTGGGATGTCCGTCCACCGCCCCAGCTGCCAATCATGCCGCCCAGCGCTTTCTTTGACTCCCCGAGGGCGGGACTTCCGGTCACGGGGCCCCGAGGGATCCCGGCCCCGCCCCCGTGACCCCGCGTGACCCCCCGCCCTGAGGTTTGAACCCCCGACCGGCTGTCCGGGGCATGCCGGGAGCCCGGGCCACGCCCCCCCGGGGACAGACAGGAAGGGGCGGGGCCGGGAGAACCGGAAGCGGCAGGAAGTAAAATAAATAAAAGGTGTTTGAGCCCCAGGCGGGGTCTGTGTGTGTGTGTGTGTGTGCGGCCTGTCAATCACGGTGCGGGGGGCGTGGACTGGGGGGGGTGACTGACGGGAGGGCGGGGCTTCCTGTGGGCCATGGACCCCCACTTCCTGTTTCGGGAAGGAAAAACGCGGAGCTTCGGCCTCCCTGTCAATCACAGCGGGGAGGCGGGGCCTGGCGTGACGGACGGGAGGCCGGGGGCAGGACTTCCGGTGCCTGGTCCCTCCACTTCCTGTTCTGGGACGAGGAAGACGAAGACGTTTGGGTCTCCCTGTCAATCACTGGGCGGAGGCGGGGCCCGGGGTGACGGGCGGGAGGTCGGAGGCAGGACTTCCGGTTCCCGGTCCCCCCACTTCCTGTTCTGGGCCGAGGAATACGGAGAGTCTCGTTTTCCCTGTCAATCACAGCGGGGAGGCGGAGCCTGGGGTGACGGACGGGAGGTCGGAGGCAGAGCTTCCGGTTCCCATTCCCCCACTTCCTGTTCTGGGCCAAGGAACACGGAGAGTTTGAGCCTCTTGTCAATCACAGCGGGGAGGCGGGGCCCGGGGTGACGGGCGGGAGGTCGGGGGCAGGACTTCCGGTTCCCGGTCCCCCCACTTCCTGTTCTAGGTGGAGGAACACAGAGTCGGCCTCCCTGTCAATCACAGGGCGGAGGCGTGGCCTGGCGTGACGGACGGGAGGCCGGGGGCAGGACTTCCGGTTCCCGGTTCCCCCACTTCCTGTTCTGGGCCGAGGCACACACACAGAGTCGGATGCGCTTGTCCATCCCGGCCCGGGGGCGGGACTTCCGGTGCCCGGTCCGCACTTCCTGTGCTCTGCGCCTGACGGACAGCCGTGAGGGGAGGCCACGCCCAGGAGGGCGGGACTTCCGCTTCGAGGCCCACTTCCGGTCCCCAAGTCCACAGTCGCCCCAAGAGGGCGGGGCCGAGGGATGATGGACAGCCGGGGGCGGGGCGTGGCCGGACCCCGCCCCCTGGGCCCGACATGACGTCATCCCCCATCGCCCCGACATGACGTCATCCCAGGTAATTGGCAGGTCCCCCACATGACGTCATCCCCCCTTCGCCCCAACATGACGTCATCACAGCTGATTGGCAGGTCGCTCAGTCCCGGTGCTCAGTCCCGGTGCCTGGTGCTCAGTCCCGGTGCTCAGTCCCGGTGCTCAGTCCCGGTGCTCAGTCCTGGTGCCCGGTGCTCAGTCCCGGTGCTCAGTCCTGGTGCTCAGTCCCGGTGCTCAGTCCCGGTGCTCAGTCCCGGTGCTCAGTCCCGGTGCTCAGTCCCGGTGCTCAGTCCCTGGTGCTCAGTCCCGGTGCCTGGTGCTCAGTCCTGGTGCCCGGTGCTCAGTCCCGGTGCCTGGTGCTCAGTCCCGGTGCTCAGTCCCGGTGCTCAGTCCTGGTGCCCGGTGCTCAGTCCCGGTGCTCAGTCCTGGTGCTCAGTCCCGGTGCTCAGTCCCGGTGCTCAGTCCCGGTGCTCAGTCCCGGTGCCTGGTGCTCAGTCCTGGTGCTCAGTCCCGGTGCTCAGTCCCGGTGCCTGGTGCTCAGTCCCGGTGCTCAGTCCCGGTGCTCAGTCCCGGTGCTCAGTCCCGGTGCTCAGTCCTGGTGGTCAGTCCCGGTGCTCAGTCCCGGTGCTCAGTCCCGGTGCTCAGTCCTGGTGCCTGGTGCTCAGTCCCGGTGCTCAGTCCTGGTGCTCAGTCCTGGTGCTCAGTCCCGGTGCTCAGTCCCGGTGCTCAGTCCTGGTGCTCAGTCCCGGTGCTCAGTCCCGGTGCTCAGTCCCGGTGCTCAGTCCTGGTGCCCGGTGCTCAGTCCCGGTGCTCAGTCCTGGTGCTCAGTCCTGGTGCTCAGTCCCGGTGCTCAGTCCCGGTGCTCAGTCCTGGTGCTCAGTCCCGGTGCTCAGTCCTGGTGGTCAGTCCCGGTGCTCAGTC
Organism: Peromyscus californicus insignis; assembly: GCF_007827085.1. Taxonomy (NCBI): domain Eukaryota; kingdom Metazoa; phylum Chordata; class Mammalia; order Rodentia; family Cricetidae; genus Peromyscus; species Peromyscus californicus. Next base: position 66,960 of record NW_026294409.1, on the reverse strand, counting down.
CCGGTGCCTGGTGCTCAGTCCTGGTGCTCAGTCCCGGTGCTCAGTCCCGGTGCTCAGTCCCGGTGCTCAGTCCTGGTGCTCAGTCCCGGTGCCTGGTGCTCAGTCCTGGTGCTCAGTCCCGGTGCTCAGTCCCTCAGGTGCTCAGTCCCGGTGCTCAGTCCTGGTGCTCAGTCCCGGTGCTCAGTCCCGGTGCTCAGTCCCGGTGCTCAGTCCCGGTGCCTGGTGCTCAGTCCTGGTGCTCAGTCCCGGTGCTCAGTCCCGGTGCCTGGTGCTCAGTCCTGGCGCTCAGTCCTGGTGCTCAGTCCCGGTGCTCAGTCCCGGTGCTCAGTCCCGGTGCTCAGTCCCGGTGCTCAGTCCCGGTGCTCAGTCCCGGTGCTCAGTCCTGGTGCTCAGTCCCGGTGCTCAGTCCCGGTGCCTGGTGCTCAGTCCCTGGTGCTCAGTCCCGGTGCCCAGTCCCGGTGCCTGGTGCTCAGTCCCGGTGCTCAGTCCCGGTGCTCAGTCCCGGTGCTCAGTCCTGGTGCTCAGTCCTGGTGCTCAGTCCCGGTGCTCAGTCCTGGTGCTCAGTCCCGGTGCCCGGTGCTCAGTCCTGGTGCTCAGTCCCGGTGCTCAGTCCTGGTGCTCAGTCCCGGTGCTCAGTCCCGGTGCTCAGTCCTGGTGCCTGGTGCTCAGTCCCGGTGCCTGGTGCTCAGTCCTGGTGCTCAGTCCCGGTGCTCAGTCCCGGTACTCAGTCCCGGTGCTCAGTCCTGGTGCTCAGTCCCGGTGCTCAGTCCCGGTGCTCAGTCCTGGTGCCTGGTGCTCAGTCCCGGTGCCTGGTGCTCAGTCCTGGTGCTCAGTCCCTCAGTCCCGTGCTCAGTCCCGGTGCTCAGTCCTGGTGCTCAGTCCCGGTGCCTGGTGCTCAGTCCCGGTGGTGCTCAGTCCCGGTGCCTGGTGCTCAGTCCCGGTGCTCAGTCCCGGTGCCTGGTGCTCAGTCCCGGTGCTCAGTCCTGGTGCTCAGTCCCTCAGTCCTGGTTCGGTGCTCAGTCCTGGTGCTCAGTCCCGGTGCTCAGTCCCGGTGCTCAGTCCTGGTGCTCAGTCCCGGTGCTCTCAGTCCCGGTGCTCAGTCCCGGTGCTCAGTCCCGGTGCTCAGTCCCGGTGCCTGGTGCTCAGTCCCGGTGCTCAGTCCCGGTGCTCTCAGTCCCGTCCTGGTGCTCAGTCCCGGTGCTCAGTCCCGGTGCTCAGTCCCGGTGCTCAGTCCCGGTGCTCAGTGCTCAGTGCCGGTGCTCAGTCCTGGTGCTCAGTCCCGGTGCCTGGTGCTCAGTCCTGGTGCTCAGTCCCGGTGCTCAGTCCCGGTGCTCAGTCCCCTGGTGCTCAGTCCCGGTGCTCAGTCCCGGTGCTCAGTCCTGGTGCTCAGTCCCTCAGTCCCGGTGCTCAGTCCCGGTGCTCAGTCCCGGTGCTCAGTCCCGGTGCTCTCAGTCCCTCAGTCCCGGTGCTCAGTCCCGGTGCTCAGTCCTGGTGCTCAGTCCCGGTCAGTCCCGGTGCTCAGTCCTGGTGCTCAGTCCCGGTGCTCAGTCCCGGTGCCTGGTGCTCAGTCCCGGTGCCTGGTGCTCAGTCCCGGTGCTCAGTCCCGGTGCTCAGTCCTGGTGCTCAGTCCTGGTGCTCAGTCCTGGTGCTCAGTCCCGGTGCTCAGTCCCGGTGCTCAGTCCCGGTGCCTGGTGCTCAGTCCCGGTGCCTGGTGCTCAGTCCCGGTGCTCAGTCCCGGTGCCTGGTGCTCAGTCCCTGGTGCTCAGTCCCGGTGCTCAGTCCCGGTGCTCAGTCCCGGTGCTCAGTCCCGGTGCTTGGTGCTCAGTCCTGGTGCTCAGTCCCGGTGCTCAGTCCCGGTGCTCAGTCTCGGTGCTCAGTCCCGGTGCTCAGTCCCGGTGCTCAGTCCCGGTGCTCAGTCCTGGTGCTCAGTCCCGGTGCCTGGTGCTCAGTCCCGGTGCTCAGTCCCGGTGCTCAGTCCCGGTGCCTGGTGCTCAGTCCCTCAGTCCCTGTGTGCTCAGTCCCGGTGCTCAGTCCCGGTGCTCAGTCCTGGTGCTCAGTCCCGGTGCTCAGTCCCGGTGCTCAGTCCCGGTGCTCAGTGGTGCTCAGTCCCGGTGCTCAGTCCCGGTGCTCTCAGTCCCGGTGCTCAGTCCCGGTGCTCAGTCCTGGTGTCCTGGTGCTCAGTCCCGGTGCTCAGTCCCGGTGCTCAGTCCCGGTGCTCAGTCCCGGTGCCCGGTGCTCAGTCCTGGTGCTCAGTCCCGGTGCCTGGTGCTCAGTCCCGGTGCTCAGTCCCGGTGCTCAGTCCCGGTGCTCAGTCCTGGTGCTCAGTCCTGGTGCTCAGTCCCGGTGCTCAGTCCCGGTGCTCAGTCCTGGTGCCTGGTGCTCAGTCCCGGTGCCTGGTGCTCAGTCCTGGTGCTCAGTCCCGGTGCTCAGTCCTGGTGCTCAGTCCTGGTGCTCAGTCCCGGTGCCTGGTGCTCAGTCCCGGTGCTCAGTCCCGGTGCTCAGTCCCGGTGCTCAGTCCCGGTGCTTGGTGCTCAGTCCTGGTGCTCAGTCCCGGTGCTCAGTCCCGGTCGGTGCTCAGTCCCGGTGCTCAGTCCCGGTGCTCAGTCCCGGTGCTCAGTCCTGGTGCTCAGTCCCGGTGCCTGGTGCTCAGTCCCGGTGCTCAGTCCCGGTGCTCAGTCCCGGTGCCTGGTGCTCAGTCCCGGTGCTCAGTCCCGGTGCCTGGTGCTCAGTCCTGGTGCTCAGTCCCGGCGCTCAGTCCTGGTGCTCAGTCCCGGTGCCTGGTGCTCAGTCTTGGTGCTCAGTCCCGGCGCTCAGTCCCGGCGCTCAGTCCTCCCGGTACCTGGTGCTCAGTCCCGGTGCTCAGTCCCTGTGCCTGGTGCTCAGTCCCGGTGCCAGTCCTGGTGCTCAGTCCCGGTGCTCAGTCCCGGTGCTCAGTCCCGGTGCTCAGTCCCGGCTCAGTCTGCCTGGTGCTCAGTCCTGGTGCTCAGGTGCTCAGTCCCGGTGCTTGCTCAGTCCCGGTGCTCTGTGCTCAGTCCTGGTGCTCAGTCCCTGTGCTCAGTCCCGGTGCTCAGTCTCGGTGCTCAGTCCCGGTGCTCAGTCCCGGTGCTCAGTCCCGGTGCTCAGTCCTGGTGCTCAGTCCCGGTGCCTGGTGCTCAGTCCCGGTGCTCAGTCCCGGTGCTCAGTCCCGGTGCCTGGTGCTCAGTCCCGGTGCTCAGTCCCTGTGCCTGGTGCTCAGTCCTGGTGCTCAGTCCCGGTGCCTGGTGCTCAGTCCTGGTGCTCAGTCCTGGTGCTCAGTCCCGGTGCTCAGTCCCGGTGCTCAGTCCCGGTGCTCAGTCCCGGCGCTCAGTCCTGGTGCTCAGTCCTGGTGCTCAGTCCTGGTGCTCAGTCCTGGTGCTCAGTCCTGGTGCTCAGTCCCGGTGCCTGGTGCTCAGTCCTGGTGCTCAGTCCTGGTGCCTGGTGCTCAGTCCCGGTGCCTCCCGGTGCTCAGTCTTGGTGCTCAGTCCCGGTGCGCTCAGTCCCGGTACCTGGTGCTCAGTCCCGGTGCTCAGTCCCTGTGCCTGGTGCTCAGTCCTGGTGCTCAGTCCCGGTGCTCAGTCCCGGTGCTCAGTCCTGGTGCTCAGTCCTGGTGCTCAGTCCCGGTGCTCAGTCCCGGTGCTCAGTCCCGGTGCTCAGTCCCGGTGCCTGGTGCTCAGTCCCGGTGCTCAGTCCCGGTGCTCAGTCCCGGTGCTCAGTCCCGGTGCCTGGTGCTCAGTCCCGGTGCTCAGTCCCGGTGCTCAGTCCCGGTGCTCAGTCCTCGTGCTCAGTCCCGGTGCCTGGTGCTCAGTCCCTGTGCTCAGTCCCGGTGCTCAGTCCTGGTGCTCAGTCCCGGTGCTCAGTCCCGGTGCTCAGTCCCGGTGCTCAGTCCCGGTGCTCAGTCCTCGTGCTCAGTCCCGGTGCCTGGTGCTCAGTCCCTGGTGCTCAGTCCCGGTGCCTGGTGCTCAGTCCCGGTGCCTGGTGCTCAGTCCTGGTGCTCAGTCCTGGTGCTCAGTCCCGGTGCTCAGTCCCGGTGCTCAGTCCTGGTGCTCAGTCCTGGTGCCTGGTGCTCAGTCCCGGTGCTCAGTCCCGGTGCTCAGTCCCGGTGCCTGGTGCTCAGTCCCGGTGCTCAGTCCCGGTGCCTGGTGCTCAGTCCCGGTGCTCAGTCCTGGTGCTCAGTCCCGGTGCTCAGTCCTAGTGCTCAGTCCTGGTGCTCAGTCCCGGTGCTCAGTCCCGGTGCTCAGTCCTGGTGCTCAGTCCCGGTGCCTGGTGCTCAGTCCTGGTGCTCAGTCCCGGTGCTCAGTCCTCGTGCTCAGTCCCGGTGCCTGGTGCTCAGTCCTGGTGCTCAGTCCTGGTGCTCAGTCCCGGTGCTCAGTCCCGGTGCTCAATCCTGGTGCTCAGTCCTGGTGCTCAGTCCCGGTGCCTGGTGCTCAGTCCCGGTGCTCAGTCCCGGTGCCTGGTGCTCAGTCCCGGTGCTCAGTCCCGGTGCTCAGTCCCGGTGCTCAGTCCCGGTGCTCAGTCCCTGGTGCCTGGTGCTCAGTCCCGGTGCTCAGTCCTGGTGCTCAGTCCTGGTGCTCGAGTCCCGGTGCCTGGTGCTCAGTCCTGGTGCTCAGTCCCGGTGCTCAGTCCTGGTGCTCAGTCCCCGGTGCTCAGTCCCGGTGCTCTGTCCTGGTGCTCAGTCCCGGTGCTCAGTCCCGGTGCTCAGTCCCGGTGCCTGGTGCTCAGATCCCGGTGCTCAGTCCCTGTGCTCAGTCCCGGTGCTCAGTCCCCGGTGCCTGGGTGCTCAGTCCCGGTGCTCAGTCCTGGTGCTCAGTCCCGGTGCTCAGTCCCGGTGCTCAGTCCCGGTGCTCAGTCCCGGTGCTCAGTCCTGGTGCCTGGTGCTCAGTCCCGGTGCTCAGTCCTGGTGCTCAGTCCTGGTGCTCAGTCCCCGGTGCCTGGTGCTCAGTCCTGGTGCTCAGTCCCGGTGCTCAGATCCTGGTGCTCAGTCCCGGTGCTCAGTCCCGGTGCTCTGTCCTGGTGCTCAGTCCCGGTGCTCAGTCCTGGTGCTCAGTCCCGGTGCCTGGTGCTCAGTCCCGGTGCTCAGTCCCTGTGCTCAGTCCCGGTGCTCAGTCCCGGTGCCTGGTGCTCAGTCCCGGTGCTCAGTCCTGGTGCTCAGTCCCGGTGCTCAGTCCCGGTGCTCAGTCCCGGTGCTCAGATCCTGGTGCCTGGTGCTCAGTCCCGGTGCCTGGTGCTCAGTCCCGGTGCTCAGTCCCGGTGCTCAGTCCCGGTGCTCAGTCCCGGTGCTCAGTCCTGGTGCTCAGTCCCGGTGCTCAGTCCCGGTGCTCAGTCCCAGTGCTCAGTCCCGGTGCTCAGTCCTGGTGCCTGGTGCTCAGTCCCGGTGCCTGGTGCTCAGTCCCGGTGCTCAGTCCCGGTGCTCAGTCCCGGTGCTCAGTCCCGGTGCCTGGTGGTCAGTCCCGGTGCCTGGTGCTCAGTCCCGGTGCTCAGTCCCGGTGCTCAGTCCCGGTGCTCGGTCCTAGTGCTCAGTCCTGGTGCTCAGTCCCGGTGCTCAGTCCCGGTGCTCAGTCCCGGTGCTCAGTCCCGGTGCCTGGTGCTCAGTCCTGGTGCCTGGTGCTCAGTCCCGGTGCTCAGTCCCGGTGCTCAGTCCCGGTGCTCGGTCCTAGTGCTCAGTCCTGGTGCTCAGTCCCGGTGCTCAGTCCCGGTGCTCAGTCCCGGTGCTCAGTCCCGGTGCCTGGTGCTCAGTCCTGGTGCCTGGTGCTCAGTCCCGGTGCTCAGTCCCGGTGCTCAGTCCTAGTGCTCAGTCCTGGTGCTCAGTCCCGGTGCTCAGTCCCGGTGCTCAGTCCTGGTGCTCAGTCCCGGTGCCTGGTGCTCAGTCCTGGTGCTCAGTCCCGGTGCCTGGTGCTCAGTCCCGGTGCTCAGTCCCGGTGCCTGGTGCTCAGTCCCGGTGCTCAGTCCCGGTGCTCAGTCCCGGTGCCTGGTGCTCAGTCCCGGTGCTCAGTCCCGGTGCCTGGTGCTCAGTCCCGGTGCTCAGTCCTGGTGCCCGGTGCTCAGTCCCGGTGCCTGGTGCTCAGTCCCGGTGCCTGGTGCTCAGTCCTGGTGCCTGGTGCTCAGTCCCGGTGCTCAGTCCCGGTGCTCAGTCCCGGTGCCTGGTGCTCAGTCCCTGGTGGTCAGTCCCGGTGCTCAGTCCTGGTGCTCAGTCCCCGGTGCTCAGTCCTGGTGCCTGGTGCTCAGTCCCAGTGCCTGGTGCTCAGTCCCTGTGCTCAGTCCCGGTGCCTGGTGCTCAGTCCCGGTGCTCAGTCCCGGTGCTCAGTCCCGGTGCTCAGTCCTGGTGCTCAGTCCCGGTGCCTGGTGCTCAGTCAGGTGCTGGGTGCTCAGTCCCTCCGTCCCGCCGCCGCCCTGGCGTCCCCACCCCGGCGTCCCCCCCCCCCGCCCCGCCCACTGCACCCTGGGACATTCCCGTCGGGTCCTAACACGCCCGGCCCAGCCGGTCGGAGTACTCAGTCCCCAGCACCCCGCGGGCGGCCCCGCCCCCCCCACCCCACCCCCCGCGCGCGGACTTTCCCACGGAGCCTCAGTGTCCCAACCCGGGGGCCTCGGGAGCAGCCGCCGCCGCCGCCGCCGTCGGCGCCCAGCGGGGGGGACTGAGCACCCAGCACCCAGGAGGATGACGACCCCGCGGGCGCCGCCGGTGCTGCTGCTGCTGCTTTGGGTGCTGCTGGCGGGGGCGCGGGGTGAGTCGGGACGGGGGGGGGGGGGGGGGAAGGCTGGTGGGGGGGGGAGGAGGACTGAGCACCCAGCACCCTGAGCCCGGAGTTTTCCCACCCAGGCGCGCGCTGGGGGGACCGGGGGGGGGGGGGGGGGGGTGGTGGTGGAGGGGGGGCGGTGACGTCACCGGTGACGTCACGGGCCGGGTGGGGGGTCGCGGGGGGTCGCGGGGGGGCGGGGCGGGAGGGAGAGAAAAAAAAAACCCAAAATGAAATTTGGAAATTCCGAAATTTTTCAAAATTAAAAATTTTGATTCTGTTGTTGGAAATTTTTTTTGGTTTTTTTTTATTTCAAATCGGAGAAATTTATTTATTTTTTTTAAATCGGAAAAAATTTTTTTTCTTTAAATCGTAAAATTTTTTATTTTTTAAAACCGAAATTCGGAAACATTAGAATCAAAAAAATCAAATTTGAATTGAATTAAAATTAAAATTAAAAATTAAATTTAGATTGAATTGAAACTAAAATCCGGCCGGGTTTTTTTCTTTTTAAATCGAAAAATTAGAAAAAAAAAATTTTAAAAAATAAAAAATAAACAGAGCGACACCCGAAAAGAAATCCGCGCGACCTTCAGGAAATTCGAATTCCTGAAACAGCGAGAGTCAAATTAAAAAATAAAAAAGAAGCCCGCGGGGACTCAGCGGACTCGGGGACGAAATCCGAATTTTTAAAATTAGAAAAAAAAGGAAAAGAAACGAAAATCCGAAACCCGCGACGCCGAGTCCGCGGGACGGAAGGAGAATTTTTTCCCAAAAAAAAAAATAAAATAAAATAATGAAAATCTGAGAAAGAAAATTAGAATCTGAGAATTAAAAAAAAAAAAAATCGAAACCAAAATCCAGAAAAAACAAAAATTTGAATTTAAAAAAAAAGAAAACGAGACGGAAACACAAAATTAGAATTTGAGAATTTCAGAAAAAAAAAATCGAAAACGAAAATTCAGAAAAAAAAAACCCAAAATTTGAATTTAAAAAAACAAACGTGATGAAAATCCGAAAAAAAAAAAGAACAAAAATATTAAAAATTGAAATTCCGCGGCCTCCACGTCCAAGAAAAAAAAATAGAATCGAACCCCGAACCGACTCGGGGGACGGACGGGCGGACGCGGGTCCGAGAAGCCCCGCCCCCCCAAATCCCGACGTGGGGGGGAAAAAAAAAAACCTCTCGAACCCGGGCCGGACATTCGGAATTTCCCAAAAAAAAAAAAAAAAATTGAAAATTCGAAAAATTTCAAAATTTGCAAAATTTCAAAATTTCAAAATTTCAAAAAAAATTTAAAAAAAATAAAAAAGTCGCGCCCGGGTCCGGGTCCGGGTCCGGGGCGGGCGGGTCCGGGGACTTTTATTCTGGCGGGGCGGCCCCCCCCTCCCCCCCCCCCCACCCGGGACGCCCCGGGCTGGTGTTTCTGGTTTTTCCGGTTGTCGGCGGGGCTTGGGGGGTGGGGATGGTGCCAGTCGGCGGTGACGTCACCCCGCCCGGACTTTCTCCCCCCCCCCCCCGCAGCCGGCGACGGGGACTTCGACCTCGCCGACGCCCTGGACGACCCCGGTGAGTCAGTACCCGGCGGTGCTGAGTACCCCCCCCCCCCCCCCCGGGACTCAGAAAAAAAAAACGTGCGTCCTGGGTGCTTAGTGCTCGGTTGTTATTTTTATTTTTTTCCCCCCGTCTTCCCCAGAACCCACCTCGAAGCCCAGCGGGGGTGAGTGACGTCAGGGACCCCCCCCCCCCCCGGGAGGGACGGGCGCGGGGGGGAGGCGGGGGGGGCCCCGCGGGTGGGGGGGGGTGCTGGTGGCTGGGTGGTTGGGGAGAGGGAGGTGCTGGTCGCTCGGTTGTTGGGATGAGGGAGGAGGTGCTTGATGCTTAGTTATTGGGTGAGGGAGGTACTTGTTGCTCGGTTGCTGGGTCGAGGTACTTGATGCTCGGTTTTTTTTGGGGGTGGGGGAGGTGCTTGTTGCTCGGTTGCTGTGGTGAGGGAGGTGCTTGTTGCTTAGTTATTGGGTGAGGGAGGTGCTTGTCGCTCGGTTGTTTGCTGGGGTGAGGGAGGTGCTTGTTACTCGGTTGCTGCTTAGTTATTGGGTGAGGGAGGTGCTTGTCGCTCGGTTGTTGTGGTGAGGGAGGTGCTTGTTGCTCGGTTGTTGCTGAGGTGAGGAGGTGCTTGTCGCTCGGTTCCTGGGGTGAGGGAGGTGCTTGTTACTCGGTTGCTGGGGTGAGGGGTGAGGGAGGTGCTTGATGCTTACTTATTGGGTGAGGGAGGTGCTGGTCGCTCGGTTGCTGAGGTGAGGTGCTTGTCGCTCGGTTGTTTTTGGGGTGGGGGAGGTGCCGGTCGCTTGGTTGCTGGGTTAAGGTGCTCGTTGCTCGGTTGCTGCGGTGCTGGCCGCTCAGTCCCTCTGGTCCCTTCGCTGCCCCGGGGGCCTGCGCGGGTGCTGAGCGCTCAGTCCCCCCGGCCCCCCCCCGCCGACCCTCCCCCCCCAGGCCTCTACCCGAAGCTCCCGCAGGACCCGGCAGCCCCCGACCCCCACGGCGGAGGTGAGTCGGGTGCTCGAGGCTCAGTCCGCAGGGTGCTGAGGGCTCAGTCCTCGCCGGGGTCGCTCCCCTGATAGTGCATTCTGTGGGGTGCTGGAAGCTCAGTCCACTGGGTGCTTGTGGCTCAGTCCACTGGGTGCTGGAAGCTCAGTCCACTGGGTGTGGGTGCTTGTAGCTCAGTCCACAGAGTCCTGGTAGCTCAGTCCCCAGGGTGCTGAGGGCTCAGTCCTCGCGGGGGTCACTCCCACATTTTTTTTATGCTGGGTGCTGGAAGCTCAGTCCAATGGGTGCTTGTAGCTCAGTCCCCAGGGTGCTCAGGACTCAGTCCTCGCCGGGGTCGCTCCCATGATACTTTATTCTCTGGGGTGCTGGAAGCTCAGTCTGCAGGGTGCTGAGGGCTCAGTCCTCGCCAGGGTTGCAGCCAGGATAGTTTTTTATGCTGGGTGCTCGTAGCTCAGTCCCCAGGGTGCTGAGGGCTCAGTCCTCGCCGAGTCGGCTCCCAGTACCGAGTTACCGCTCCGTAAGCACCCGCGTGTGCTCTGACCCCGCAGAAGTCTACCCGCCGCCGCGGCCCCGCCCCCCGCCTCAGCCCCGCCCTCCGCCGCGGCCCCGCCCCCAGCCCCGCCCCCACCACGACTACGACGACCACGGCGGCGGCTTCGGAGGTGAGTGCTGGGGCCCGGACTCAGTCCACCTCCCCGCCCGCCCGTGGAGGACGCGGGCGCGCAAACGTATGCAAATGTATGCAAATGAGGCCCGGGTGGGCGGCAGGGGGCGGAGCCCGCAAACGTATGCAAATGAGGGGGGAAAGAGGCCCCGGGCTCAGAAAATGCAAATTTATGCAAATGCACGCAAATCTACCCCGGGGGGGGGGATTTCAGCCGGGCGGGTGGGCGGGGCTATGCAAATTTCCCTGCGAGTGACGTCATGTATTCAAATGCATGCAAATCAGCGGCGGGCCCTTCCTGAGATGCAAATTTATGCAAATCGCCCCCAGGGAACGTCCCGGTCTGTCCGTGGGACGTATGTAAATTTATGCAAATCAGGCGCGCACGGGTTTGGGGGCCTCGGCCGGGCGTCGATCGTATTTAAATGTATGCAAATGTTGGGCGGGGAGATATGCAAATTTGCTGCCGGGCGCGGTAGAAAGTGCGATTTATGCAAATTTTATGCAGACGAGCGTCAAAAGCGGTAAGAACGGGCCGGTTCATGCAAATTCATGCAAATCAGGGTCCCCCCCCCCCGCCAGCGGGGACCACGGTCGCCCATGCAGATTTATGAAAACGCGCATCGCGGCGGACGCGCATAGATTATGGGGTATTCAAATCTATGCAAATCCAGGGCTTTGGCCCATGGGGATCATTATAATTTATGCAAATCTATGCAAATCCGGCCCGAAACAACGAGAATTATTATGATTTATGCAAATTTACGCAAATCGGGGCCGGAAACAATGAGAATTATTATAATTCATGCAAATTCATGCAAGTCCTGCCCGAAAACAACGAGAATCATAATTTATGCAAATATATGCAAGTCCTGCCCGAAAACAATGAGAATCATTAAAATTTATGCAAATTTACGCAAATCGGGGCCGGAAACAATGATAATTATTATAATTCATGCAAATTTATGCAAGTCCGGCCCGAAAACAACGAGAATTATTATAATTTATGCAAATTTACGCAGATTGGGGCCGAAAACGAGAATCATTATAATTTATGCAAATTTATGCAAGTCCGGCCCGAAAACAACGCGAACCGTTATAATTTATGTAAATTTATGCAAGTCCGGCCCGAAAACAACGCGAACCGTTATAATTTATGTAAATTTATGCAAGTCCGGGCCGAAAACAACGCGAACCGTTATAATTTATGTAAATTTATGCAAGTCCGGGCCGAAAACAACGCGAACCGTTATAATTTATGCAAATTTATGCAAGTCCGGCCCGAAAACAACGCGAACCGTTATAATTTATGTAAATTTATGCAAGTCCGGGCCGGGGAAACAACGCGAACCGTTATAATTTATGTAAATTTATGCAAGTCCGGGCCGAAAACATCGAGAATCATTATAATTTATGCAAATATATTCAGATCGGGACCAAAACAACGAGAATCATTATAATTTATGCAAATTTATGCAAGTCCGGGCCGAAAACAACGAGACTCGTTATAATTTATGCAGATTTATGCAAGTCCTGCCCGAAAACAACAAGAATTATTATAATTTATGCAAATATATGCAAATCGGGGCCAAAACAATGTGAATCATTATAATTTATGTAAATTTATGCAAGTCCGGCCCGAAAACAGCGAGATTCGTTATAATTTATGCAAGTCTGGGCCGAAAAAACGAGAATTATTATAATTTATGCAAATCTATGCAAATCGGGGGTCTGGCTCCGTGGGAACCGCTATAATTTATGCAAATCCCTGCGACCCCGTGAGTGATTGACAGCCCCCGGCCCCGCCCTCAGCCCCGCCCCCCACTTCCTCCCCCGACAGGAATCGGAGGCGAAGGCGACCCCGGGGCGCAGCCCGGCCGCGGGGGGGCGGGGCTTCCGGTGAGTCACGCGGGGGCGGGGCCCGGCGGTGTCCGTCACCCGCCGCTTCCTGGACCCCGGGCCCCGCCCCTTCCCGCCCCGACTCGGTTTCCCCCCCGACCCTGTCTGACCCCGTGACCCCGGGAGGTCACCTGACCCCGCCCCTCCTGCCCCCCCCCCCCCCCCCCGCAGGCCGAGAGGAACCGAGTCACCACGACGGCACCCAAGGTGAGCGCCTGGCCCTGAGCACCCAGCACTGAGTACTCAGTACCCAGCACCCCGAGCGCTCACCACTGTGTACTGAGCACCTGAGTACTGAGCACACAGCACCCCAACCACTAAGTACTAATCACTGAGTACTGAGCACCCAGCACCCTGAGCGCTCACCACCGAGTACTGAGCACCCAGCACCCTGAGCACTAAGTACTGATCACTATGAACGGAGTACCCAGCACCCCAGCCCTCTTGCCCAGGTACTGAGCACCCAGCACCCTGAGCACTAAGTACTGATCACTATGAACCGAGCACCCAGCACCCTGAGCACACTGAGGACTGATCACTCTGTACTGAGCTCCCAGCACCCCAGCCCTCACCACTGAGTACCGAGCGCCCAGCACCCCAACGACTAAGTACTGATCACTCTGTACCAAGCACCCAGCACCCCGAGCCCTCACCCCCGTGTCCCGAGCACCCAGCACCGCCCCCCCCGCCCCCCCCCGCAGGCAGCACCGTGGCCCGCATCGTGTCCCCCATCGTCACCGTGGTCGTCGTGGCCCTGCTGGGCGCCGGGGCCTCCTACTTCCGGTCCGGCCTGCAGCGCGGGTGCCTGCGCGGGCGAAGCGGGGGTGAGTCCCGACCCCCGACCCCGCTTCCGGGTCCCCAACCCCCACTTCCTGTTACCCCCCACCCCACGTTTGGTTCCCCAGTCCCACTTCCTGTTCCCCCAAACCCACTTCCTGTTCCCCAATCCCACTTCCGGTTTCCTGACCCCTCACTTCCGGCTCTCCCAAACCAATTTCCTGTTCCCCTGACCCCACTTCCGGTTCCCCGACCCCCACTTCCGGTTACCCAACCCCACTTCCGGTTCCCCGACCCCCACTACTGGTTTCCCATCGCCACTTCCGGTTCCCCTGACCCCACTTCCGGTTTCCCAAGCCCACTTCCGTTTCCCCTAAACCAACTTCCTCTTCCCCTGACCCCCCACTTCCTGTTCCCCCGACCCCCACTTCCTGTTCCCCCGACCCCCACTTCCTGTTCCCCCCGTCCCCACTTCCGGTTCCCCTGACCCCCCACTTCCTGTTCCCCGACCCCCCCCCACTTCCTGTCCCCCGACCCCCCACTTCCGGCCCTCGGGTGGGCGGGGGCAGGCCGAGGGGCGGGACTTCCGGCCCCTGACGAGGCCCCGCCCCCACCGCAGACTCCGCCCCCGTGTGACGACGACGACGACGTCAGGGCGACCCCGCGACCTCCTCCCGACAGGAAGTGCCCTCGGGGCCGCCGACCTCCGGCCCCGCCCACATCCCGCCCCGCCCACCCGGGCCTGGGGGGCGGGGCCTGCTCGCCCGTCAGTCAATAAACCGTGTTTCTTCGTCCCCGGGTCCCGCCTGGTACCGAGTCCCCAGCACCCGCATTTGCATATGCTAATGAACTCGCTGGCATATGCTAATGAGGGCGGGCGGTGACGTCGCCCGCTCACGCCCCGGAGCCCGTGCGGCCTATGCTAATGAGGTCATTTGCATATTCAAATCAACCCCCAGGTCATTGCTGGGGCCTCGTCCTGACGGATATGCTAATTTTATGCTAATCGGGCCCGACGCAGGCGCTGTTATGCAAATCGCCGCCGCTCCTGGGGGGGGAAGGGCCCCATTTGCATATGCTAATGAGGTCGTTTGCATGCGGCCCGCCTCCGCCCAACCCTCTGCTGGGGCCTCGTCCTGACGGATATGCTAATTTTATGCTAATCGGCCGCAGCACGGACCCCGATATGCAAATGACCGCCGCCCAGCCCCGCCCTGGGGGCCGAGGGGCGCATTTGCATAGCCCCCGGCGACCTCATTTGCATATTCAAATCTCCACGCTGGAGTCTCTGCTGGGACCCGGTCCTGGAGAAGATGCTAATTTTATGCTAATCGGCCCGTCATAGGCTCCGATATGCAAATGACCGCCGCGCAGCCCCGCCCTGGGGGCCGAGGGGCGCATTTGCATAACCCCCGGCGACCTCATTTGCATATTCAAATCTCCACGCTGGAGTCTCTGCTGGGGCCGGATCCTGGAGAAGATGCTAATTTTATGCTAATCGGCCCGTCATAGGCTCCGCGCTAAGGACGGCCCCATTTGCATATGCTAATGAGGCCGTTTGCATATCGGGCTCTAGGCCCCGCCGTCTCTCCCACGACCGGGTCCTCACGGCCTCATGAATATGCTAATCCTATGCTAATGAGGCCATTTGCATGCCCCGCTGGGCACCGAGATCCCCGCGTGAGGTTCCGGGGAGCATTTGCATATGCTAATGAGGCCGTTTGCATATCGGGCTCCAGGCCCCCGCCGTCTCTCCCCCGACCGGGTCCTCACGACCTCATGAATATGCAAATCCTATGCTAATCGGCCCCAGTAAGGACCCTGCTTCGCTAGTGGCCGAGGATGGCGGCCATTTGCATATGCTAATGAGGCCATTTGCATATCGGACTCCAGGCCCCGCCGTCTCTCCCACGACCGGGTCCTCACGACCTCATGAATATGCTAATCCTATGCTAATGAGGCCGTTTGCATGCCCCGCTGGGCACCAAGGTCCCCGCGTGAGGTCCCGGGGAGCATTTGCATATGCTAATGAGGGCATTTGCATACGTCGCTGGGCACAGAGATCCCCCCAGCGTGTCCCCGGCTGTTTTGCATATGCTAATGAGCGCGTTTGCATGCCGGGACTCTCGGCCCCCCGCCGTCTCTCCCGCGACCTCATCCTCATGGGGACAGGAAGTGGAAGTCACGGACAGGAAGTAGAAGTTAGAGACAGGAAGTTGACAGGAAGTGGGAATTTTGGGACAGGAAGTTGAAGGTCAGGGACGGGAAGCAGGAACTTGGGGACAGGAAGTGGGAATTGAGGGACCCGAAGTGGAAGTTCGGGGACAGGAAGTGGAAATTACGGAGAGGAAGTGGACCGGAAGTGGAGGTTCAGGGACAGGAAGTGGGAATTGAGGGACCCGAAGTGGAAGTTCGGGGACAGGAAGTGGAAATTACGGAGAGGAAGTGGACCGGAAGTGGAAGTTCAGGGACAGGAAGTGGGAATTTAGGGACCCGAAGTGGAAGTTCGGGGACAGGAAGTGGAAATTACGGAGAGGAAGTGGACAGGAAGTGGAAGTTTAGGGACAGGAAGTGGGAATTTAGGGACCCGAAGTGGAAGTTCGGGGACAGGAAGTGGAAATTACAGAGAGGAAGTGGACAGGAAGTGGAAGTTCAGGGACAGGAAGTGGGAATTTAGGGACCCGAAGTGGAAGTTCGGGGACAGGAAGTGGAAATTACGGAGAGGAAGTGGACAGGAAGTGGAAGTTTAGGGACAGGAAGTGGGAATTTAGGGACCCGAAGTGGAAGTTCGGGGACAGGAAGTGGAAATTACGGAGAGGAAGTGGACAGGAAGTGGAAGTTTAGGGACAGGAAGTGGGAATTTAGGGACCCGAAGTGGAAGTTCAGGGACAGGAAGTGGAAATTACGGAGAGGAAGTGGACAGGAAGTGGAAGTTTAGGGACAGGAAGTGGGAATTTAGGGACCCGAAGTGGAAGTTCAGGGACAGGAAGTGGAAAAAATTACAGATAGGAAGTTGACAGGAAGTGGAAATTACAGACAGGAAGTGGGCAGGAAGTGGGGCGGCGGCCTCAGCGCACCCGCAGGTAGGCGCCCCCGCGCCCGCCCCGCCCCGCGGCCCCGCAATGGTAGACCCCGGAGTCCCCGGGCGCCGCCCCCCGCAGCGTCAGCGCCCCGCGCGCGTCCACCCACACCCGGGGTCGCGACCCCCCCGGGCCCCGCGGACCCTGCAGACCCCGACGCCGCCGCCGCCACCGCGGTCCCGTCCGGCAGCCACCACCACGCGGGGGGTGTCGTGGCCCCCAACCCAAGTGTCATGGCCGCCGATGCGGGTGACTTGGCTGCCCCGGGGGGGGGGGCGTCATGGCCGCCATATTGGGCGTCATGGCCGCCGTGGCGACTGTCCCAGGTGTCATGGCCGCCGCCGTGGATGGCGTCATGGCCGCCGCGGTGACTGTCATGGCCGCCGCCGTCCCGGGTGTCATGGCCGCCGCCCCGGGTGTCATGGCCGCCGCGGTGACTGTCATGGCCGCCGTTGATGGTGTCATGGCCGCCGGGCGCCAGGGCGAGCGAGCCGTCGGGCAAGATGGCCGCCCGGGGGTCGGGGCTGCGGGGGGGGGGGGGAAGCGGGGGTTACGGACAGGAAGCGGGGAATCGGGGACGGGAAGTGGGGAACCGGGGACGGGAAGTGGGGAACCGGGGACGGGAAGCGGGGAATCGGGGACGGGAAGCGGGGAATCGGGGACGGGAAGCGGGGAATCGGGGACGGGAAGTGGGGAACCGGGGACGGGAAGTGGGGAACCGGGGACGGGAAGTGGGGAGTCGGGGACGGGAAGTGGGGAACCGGGGACGGGAAGTGGGGAACCGGGGACGGGAAGTGGGGAGTCGGGGACGGGAAGTGGGGAACCGGGGACGGGAAGTGGGGAACCGGGGACGGGAAGTGGGGAACCGGGGACGGGAAGTGGGGAGTCGGGGACGGGAAGTGGGGAGTCGGGGACGGGAAGTGGGGAACCGGGGACGGGAAGTGGGGAATCGGGGACGGGAAGTGGGGAACCGGGGACAGGAAGCGGGGAACCGGGGACGGGAAGTGGGGAACCGGGGACGGGAAGTGGGGAGTCGGGGACGGGAAGTGGGGAGTCGGGGACGGGAAGTGGGGATCCGGGGACGGGAAGTGGGGAACCGGGGACGGGAAGTGGGGAACCGGGGACGGGAAGTGGGGAATCGGGGACGGGAAGTGGAAATTATGGACAAGAAATGGAAATTACAGAGCGGAAGTGGACAGGAACTGGGAATTATGGACAGGAAGTGGAAGTTCAGCCCCCGGCCCTCAGCCCCGCCCCCCGGAGGGTCCCGAGAGTTTTCTTTATCCGTTCTGAGGTGCTGCTGTCAATCAGGGGCCCGGCTGGGGGGTGACGTCATCGACAGTGTCCTGATGGACAGTCCCGGGACGGCCGGCCCCGCCCCCGGCCCTCAGCCCCGCCCCCCGGAGGGTCCCGAGAGCTTTCTTTATCCGTTCTGAGGTGCTGCTGTCAATCAGGGGCCCGGCTGGGGGGTGACGTCATCGACAGGGTCCTGACTGACAGTCCCGGGACCCCAGGCCCCGCCCCCGGCCCTCGGCCCCGCCCCCCAGAGGGTCCCGAGAGTTTTCTTTATCCGTTCTGAGGTGCTGCTGTCAATCAGGGGCCCGGCTGGGGGGTGACGTCATCGACAGGGTCCTGATGGACAGTCCCGGGACGGCAGGCCCCGCCCCCGGCCCTCAGTCCCGCCCCCCGGAGGGTCCCGAGAGTTTTCTTTATCCGTCCTGAGGTGCTGCTGTCAATCAGAGGCCCGGCTGGGGGGTGACGTCATCGACATTCTCCTGACGGACAGTCCCCGGGACGGCCGGCCCCGCCCCCGGCCCTCGGCCCCGCCCCCCCGGAGGGTCCCGAGAGTTTTCTTTATCCGTTCTGAGGTGCCGCTGTCAATCAGGGGCCCGGCTGGGGGGTGACGTCATCGACATTCTCCTGATGGACAGTCCCGGGACCCCAGGCCCCGCCCCCGGCCCTCAGCCCCGCCCCCCGGAGGGTCCCGAGAGTTTTCTTTATCCGTTCTGAGGTGCTGCTGTCAATCAGGGCCCGGTTAGGGGGTGACGTCATCGACAGGGTCCTGACGGACAGTCCCGGGACGGCCGGCCCCGCCCCCGGCCCTCGGCCCCGCCCCCCGGAGGGTCCCGAGAGTTTTCTTTATCCGTTCTGAGGTGCTGCTGTCAATCAGGGGCCCGGCTGGGGGGTGACGTCATCGACATTCTCCTGATGGACAGTCCTGGGACGGCCGGCCCCGCCCCCGGCCCTCAGCCCCGCCCCCCGGAGGATCCCGAGAGTTTTCTTTATCCGTTCTGAGGTGCTGCTGCTGTCAATCAGGGGCCCGGCTGGGGGGTGACGTCATCGACAGGGTCCTGACTGACAGTCCCGGGACGGCCGGCCCCGCCCCCGGCCCTCGGCCCCGCCCCCCGGAGAGTCCCGAGAGTTTTCTTTATCCGTTCTGAGGTGCCGCTGTCAATCAGGGGCCCGGCTGGGGGGTGACGTCATCGACATTCTCCTGACTGACAGTCCCGGGACGGCCGGCCCCCGCCCCCGGCCCTCAGCCCCGCCCCCCGGAGGGTCCCGAGAGTTTTCTTTATCCATTCTGAGGTGCCGCTGTCAATCAGGGGCCCGGCTGGGGGGGTGACGTCATCGACAGGGTCCTGACGGACAGTCCCGGGACCCCAGGCCCCGCCCCCGGCCCTCAGCCCCGCCCCCCGGAGGGTCCCGAGAGTTTTCTTTATCCGTCCTGAGGTGCTGCTGTCAATCAGGGGCCCGGCTGGGGGGGTGACGTCATCGACATTCTCCTGACTGACAGTCCCGGGACGGCCGGCCCCGCCCCCGGCCCTCGGCCCCGCCCCCGGAGGGTCCCGAGAGTTTTCTTTATCCGTCCTGAGGTGCTGCTGTCAATCAGGGGCCCGGCTGGGGGGTGACGTCATCGACATTCTCCTGACTGACAGTCCCGGGACGGCCGGCCCCGCCCCCGGCCCTCGGCCCCGCCCCCCGGCGGGTCCCGAGAGTTTTCTTTATCCGTCCTGAGGTGCTGCTGTCAATCAGGGGCCCGGCTGGGTGGTGACGTCATCGACATTCTCCTGACGGACAGTCCCGGGACCCCAGGCCCCGCCCCCGGCCCTCGGCCCCGCCCCCCGGAGGGTCCCGAGAGTTTTCTTTATCCGTCCTGAGGTGCTGCTGTCAATCAGGGGCCCGGCTGGGGGGTGACGTCATCGACAGGGTCCCGCCAAACTCCCGCCCGCCGTTGTGGTTTCGTTACTTATTTCTTATTTTGATTCCTCGCGGCGCGGTGACGTCACCGAGCGTGGTGGGCGGGGCCTGACCGTGTGACGGACAGGCGGAGCCCGGGACCCGCGCGCCGCCATTTTGTACGGATTCGTTATTTCTTTTCTTTTTTTTTAATTCCGCCGCGCGGTGACGTCACCGGGCGGAAGACGGACCCCGGGGAGGGGGCGGGGCCACAGGGACGTGACTGACAGGCGGAGCCCGGAGACCCGCCGCGGACCCGCCCGCCATTCTGTTTATTTTCCTTTTTGTTTTTTTTTTTTTCCATCAGCTCGCCGCGCGGTGACGTCGTCACCGGCCGAGTGGGCGGGGCCTCGGGGCGTGACTGACAGGCGGAGCCCCGGGAACCGCCCGCCATTTTGTATTCGTTATTTCTTTTTGTCTCTCGCGCTCGCCGCGCGGTGACGTCACCGGCCGGGGTGGGCGGGGCCTCGGGGCGTGACTGACAGGCGGAGCCCCGGGAACCGCCCGCCATTTTGTATTCGTTATTTCTTTTTGGCTCTCTCGCTCGCCGCGCGGTGACGTCACCGGCCGGGGTGGGCGGGGCCACAGAGACGTGACTGACAGGCGGAGCCCCGGGAACCGCCCGCCATTTTGTTTCCCATTATTTATTTTCTTTCCGTCCCGCCGCGCGGTGACGTCACGGGGCGGGGCCTCGGGCCCGGGGTGGGCGGGGCCGGAGTGACTGATTGACTGGCGGGGACCCGCCCGCCATTTTCTTTCCCCTTATTTTTCACCCGCGTCCCGCCGCGCGGTGACGTCACAGGGCGGGGCCTCGGGCCCGGGGGTGGGCGGGGCCGGAGTGAGTGACTGACAGGCCGAGCCCCAGACCCGCCCGCCATTCTGTTTCCCCTCATTATTGGTTTTTTCTCCGCGTCCCGCCGCGCGGTGACGTCACGGGGGGCGGGGCCTCAGAGCCAGGGGGCGGGGCCTGACCGAGTGACTGACAGTCCGAGCCCCGGACCCGCCCGCCATTTTGTTGCCCCTCATTATTGGTTTTTTCTCCGCGTCCCGCCGCGCGTTGACGTCACGGGGCGGGGCCTCGAGCCCGGGATGGGCGGGGCCGGAGTGAGTGACTGACAGGCCGAGCCCCAGACCCGCCCGCCATTCTGTTTCCCCTTATTATTTATTTTCTTTCCGTCCTGCGGAGCGGTGACGTCATGGGGGCGGGGCCGGAGTGAGTGACTGACAGGCGGAGCCCCAGACCCGCCCGCCATTTTGTTTCCCCTTATTATTTATTTTCTTTCCGTCCCGCCGCGCGGTGACGTCACGGGGCGGGGCCTCGGGACCGGCGTGGGCGGGGCCGGAGTGAGTGACTGACAGGCCGAGCCCCAGACCCGCCCGCCATTCTGTTTCCCCTCATTATTGGTTTTTTCTCCGCGTCCCGCCGCGCGGTGACGTCAGGGGGCGTGTCCGCGGGCCCGGGGGTGGGCGGGGCCGGAGTGAGTGACTGACTGGCGGGGACCCGCCTGCCATTTTCTTTCCCCTTATTATTTTTCACCCGCGTCCCGCCGCGCGGTGACGTCACGGGGAGGGGCCTCGGGCCCGGGGGTGGGCGGGGCCGGAGTGAGTGACTGACAGGCCGAGCCCCAGACCCGCCCGCCATTTTGTTTCCCCTCATTATTGATTTTTTCTCCGATCCCGCCGCGCGGTGACGTCACGGGGCGGAGCCTCGGGCCCGGGGTGGGCGGGGCCGGAGTGAGTGACTGACAGGCCGAGCCCCAGACCCGCCCGCCATTTTGTTTCCCCTCATTATTGATTTTTTCTCCGATCCCGCCGCGCGGTGACGTCAGGGGGCGGGGCCTCGGGCCCGGGGGTGGGCGGGGCCGGAGTGAGTGACTGACAGGCCGAGCCCCAGACCCGCCCGCCATTTTGTTTCCCCTCATTATTGATTTTTTCTCCGATCCCGCCGCGCGGTGACGTCACGGGGCCGTAGCCTCCGAGCCAGGGGGCGGGGCCGGAGTGAGTGATTGACAGGCCGAGCCCCGGACCCGCCCGCCATTTTGTTGCCCCTTATTATTTATTTTCTTTCCGTCCCGCCGCGCGGTGACGTCACGGGGCGGGGCCTCGGGACCGGCGTGGGCGGGGCCGGAGTGAGTGACTGACAGGCCGATCCCCAGACCCGCCCGCCATTTTGTTTCCCCTCATTATTGGTTTTTTCTCCGCGTCCCGCCGCGCGGTGACGTCACGGGGCGGGGCCTCGGGCCCGGGGGTGGGCGGGGCCGGAGTGAGTGACTGACAGGCCGAGCCCCGGACCCGCCCGCCATTTTGTTTCCCCTCATTATTGGTTTTTTCTCCGCGTCCCGCCGCGCGGTGACGTCACGGGGGGCGGGGCCTCGGGCCCGGGGGTGGGCGGGGGCCGCGCAGGCGCCGTGGCCGCCCCGGGCGGACGGACCCGTCATGGCGGCGGCGGCGTCCCGGGTCCTGGCGCTGACGCTGACGCTGAGCCTGGCAAGGGCGGCGGCGGCTTCGGCCGGCGGCGGAGGCGCCGCTTCCGGTCCCGGCGCTTCCGGGGCGGCGGGCGGCGGCGGGGGGCGTGGCCGTGGCCCGGGCCCGCTGCGCCGCCCGGTGCCTGGGGCTGCGGCTGCCGCGGGGGACGCCGGGAGCGGAGGTGCGGGGGCCGCGCGGGCGGGCGGGCGTGCAAGACGCGCAACGCGTGTAAAGCGTGCAACGCGTGCAAAGCGTGCAAAGCGCGCAAGACGTACAGAGCGTGCAAAGCGTGCAGAGCGTGCAGAGCGTGCAAAGCGCGCAGAGCGTGCAAAGCGTGCAAGACGTGCAACGCGTGCAAAGCGCGCAAAGCGTGCAAAGCGTGCAACGCGTGCAAAACGTGCAAAGCGTGCAAAGCGCGCAAGACGTACAGAGCGTGCAAAGCGTGCAGAGCGTGCAAGACATGCAGAGCGTGCGAAGCGTGCAGAGCGTGCAGAGCGTGCAAAGCGTGCAAAGCGTGCAAAGCGTGCAAAGCGCGCAAGACGTGCAGAGCGTGCAAAACGCGCAGAGCGTGCAAAACGCGCAAAGCGTGCAAAGCGTGCAAAGCGTGCAACGCGTGCAAAGCGTGCAAAGCGTGCAAAACGCGCAAAACGTGCAAAGCGTGCAAAGCGTGCAAAACGCGCAAAGCGTGCAAACCGTGCAAAACGCGCAAAACGCGCAAAACGTGCAAAGCGCGCAAAGCGTGCAAAACGCGCAAAGCGCGCAAAGCGTGCAAAACGTGCAAAACGCGCAAAGCGTGCAAAACGCGCAAAACGTACGCGCACATGTGTGCGCAGGTGGACATGTGGGGGGCGGGGCCTCGGGGTCACGTCGGGGGTGACCCGGAAGTGACCCCCCCCCGCGCGTGTCCCCTGCAGAGCTCCGGGTCCCTGGACGGGTGTCGGCGCGACGGGCCGTGCGCGCAGGTGCGTGACCTCCGACCCCCGCGGGGGGCGCGGGGGGGGGGGGGAGGGTCGGGGGGGGGGTCGGGAGTCCCGGGCGGGGACCAGGACGCTCCACGCGTGCGCGTGTCGGGGGCCGGGGATGGGGTCATGAGACCCCACGGTGACCCCCGTGACCCCCGGGTGACCCCTGTTGACCCCGTGACCCCCGGGTGACCCCACGATGACCCCCGTGACCCCTTGACGCACGGTGACCCCCCGTATGACCCCGTGGTGACCCCGTGCCCCAGTGTCTGCGGCCGTGCCTGGAGCCCGGGGACCACGCCACCGACGCCGCGGGGACGACACGCCCGTGTCACGAGTTCTGCGAGGTACGCGCGCGCGACCGGGCCGGGGGGGGGGGGGGGACGGGGGGCCGGCCGGTGGGCGCGCGCGTGTCTCACCTGGGTTTGCGCGTTGGCACGTGTGTGTGTGTGTGTGGCAGGGGCCCAGGTCCGTGGCGTGCGTGTGCGCAGACGTGTGTGTCGGTGGGTTGTGTGCGTGCGCGTGCCTGCGTGTCTTACATGTGCGCGCGTGTCCGCGGGCCAGCATGGGACGCAGGCGAGGGGGCGCGTACGTCCCGGTCGCGGGTGCACGCGCGTGTGTGCCCGGGTCCGTGTGCGCGCACCTCTCTGCACGTCCGCGTGTCTGCGCACGTGTCACACGTGGGCGCCTGCCTGTGCCCGTGCCACCCACGCGCACACCCATGTGCACCTGGGCGGGTCTGCACGTGTCACACGTATGTGTGCGTGTGCGCGGATGATTGCGTGCGGGCGTCACGCATGTGCGCGTGTGTGCACGCACCTGTGTGCAATGCCTGTGTGTGTGCGTATCACGTGTGCCCGCGTGTGCCCGGGTCACCTGGGCCCGCGTGTGTGTCGGCGCACATGTGTCCCACGCGCCCGCACACCCCCGTGCCCCGCCCCCCCCCCCACCAGGGCTCCGAGTGCCTGACGAGCTGCGAGTTCCTGGCGTCCGTGCGACGCGTGAAGCAGGGCGCGTGTCCCGCCCCGGCCCGGGCCCGGGGCTTCGCGGCGGCGTGCGTGGAGAGCTGCGAGGCCGACGGCGAGTGCGCGGGCGCCCGGAAGTGCTGCGGGAACGGCTGCGGGCACACGTGCCAGGCGCCCCGGGCGCGGCACCCGCGGTGAGCGGGCGTGTGTGGGGGCGTGTGCGCGGCCTCTGCGTGTCCGGGGCGTGGGCGCAATCTGCGTGTGGGCGTGTCCCCGCGACACGGGTTGGCGGTGGGAGGGCCGGCGTTGGAGCCGTGGCGTGAGTTCCCGTGTGCGAGGCGTGTGTATCACACACGCATGTGCATCCTACAGGCACGTGTGTGCGTGGGGCGTGTGCGCAGAGCACGTGCGCCTGGGTGTGGGGAGGTGGTGGTGGGCACGCGCACCTTGGCGCACGGGGGCGTGGGGGACGTGGTGACACGCGTGTGCTCGGGTCCAGGACCGTTCGCCCGTGCACGTGTCTGTGCACACCGCCGACACACGCATGTCCGTATGCACTGTACGTGTGCGCTCACTCTCACACGTCTTCACATGCACGGAAACACGCACACACATACATAGACACATGGTGGGTATTGCGCACAAACGCGTGTACGCGTGGACAGACACGTGGACAGGTGACACATGTGTGCGCACACCACATGTGCACGGTCCCAGGTTCACGCGTGGGTGCGCGCACCTGGCTCCCACACACGAGCAGACGCACGCGCGCCGGCGAGCGCCGTGTCACGTCAGCACACGTGTGCCCGTGCGGGGTTGGACCCTCACACTCACAGGCCTGGACGCCGCCCCGCGCCACGCGTGTGTTGGGCGCGCACAGACACACGTGACATGCACAGGTTTGCACACGCAAACGCACAAGCGTGTCCGGGGTCACGCAAACACGTGTGTTCTGCCCACGCGCGTGTCTGCGCACGCACAGGCGCCCGTTTCACACCCACGTCTTCCCCGCACGCGCACACGCCCCACCACGCACGTCCACGACCCGCGAACCCCCCCCCCCCCCGCCGGGCCGCCCCAGCTCCCACACGCGTGTCCCGTGACCCCACGCGTGACCCGTGACACACTCCCCCCCGCCCCGCCCACCTCGCCCCGCCCAGGCGTGCCCCTGAAGCCGCGCCGGGACCTGCGCTTGGCGGAGCCCGCCCCCCGCCGGGGCCGCCGGAGGTCGCGTGGTCGGCGCCCGCGGTTCAACGTGTCGCTCGAGCCCGTGGTCTACGTGCTGCAGCGGCGCTGGAACCCGGGGCCGCACCCCAGCGAGGACCGGGCCACGGGGTGGGACACGGTGGCGCAGGTGAGCGCGCGCGCCGGACTCGCGTGACGACGACACGCCAGACGACACGCGTGAACACGCGTGACCACATGTGGGAACACGCGTGACGACACGTGTGAACACGCGTGATCGCGTGGACCGGGTTACCACGTGAGTGACGCACGTGACCCCCCGACCCCCCCCCCCCCCCCCGCAGACCACGGAGGAGCGCGCCCGCGTGCCCGCCCTGAGGCCCGGGCGCTGGTACCAGTTCCGCGTGGCGGCCGTGAACGCGCACGGGACCCGGGGCTTCACGGCGCCCAGCAAGCACTTCGGTCGGACCCGAGGTCAGCGCGCGCGGGGGTCACGCGTGGGCGGGGGGGTCACGCGGGGTCACAGCGTGGGCGGGGGGGGCGGGGGGGCGGGGGCGGTGCGAAAAACACACGTGTCCGTGTCGCGGGCGTGTAAAAAAAAACCTCGCCCCGCGGTTTTCACACGTGTCGTCCGCGTGTTCACGACCCCCCCGACACGCCGACCGCACCGCTTCCCGCGCGTGTCGCCCACACGCGCACACGGGAATCCATCCCTCGGGCACGCGGGTGACTTCATCCCCGTCCCCACCCCCCCCCCGGTTCCCCGCAGCGCCGCGGCCCCCCGCGGCCCCGACACGCCTGCGCGTGGGGAACTGGACGGCGGACGGCGGCGGCCGCGTGGAGGCGACGGTCACGTGGGACGGCCCCGCGGGCGACGCCGACGCCCCCACCGTGCGACGCTTCCGGGCGCGGTGGAGCCCGGGGTCGGGGCCCGGGGGGACGACGCGGAGGGCGACGACGGAATCCGTGAGTCCTGGCCGGGGGGGGGTCAGGTCGGGGGTCACGCGTGTCTGTCGTGTGTCCCACACGCGTGTGCGAGCATGTCATATGCGTGTGCAAGCATGTCGCACACGCGTGTGCATGGCGTGTCGCGGGCGGCGCACACGCGTGGGCTGACCGGGGCTGACCCTCCCCCCTCCCCCCCCCGGCAGCGCTCCCTGGCCCTGGCGGGGCTCACGCCCGGGCGCGTGTACACGCTGCGGCTCCGCGCCGAGGCCTCCTGGGGGCGCACGCGGCTGCGGGGCGACACGGCGACGCTGCGGTTCGCGGCGGGTGAGTGACGGCGGCCCGGGGGGTGGGGGTGGGCCGGGCGTGACGTCGCGTGTTCCCGGCGTGACGTCGCGTGTTCTTCCCGTGACGTCGCGTGTTCTTCCCGTGACGTCGCGTGTTCCCGGCGTGACGTCGCGTGTTCCCGGCGTGACGTCACACGTGTTCCCGCCGTGACGTCGCGTGTTCCCAGCGTGACGTCGCGTGTTCCCGGCGTGACGTCGCGGGTTCTCAGCGTGACGTCGCGGGTTCTTGGCGTGACGTCGCGTGTTCCCGGGGTGACGTCGCGTGTTCCCGGCGTGACGTCGCGTGTTCCCGGCGTGACGTCACACGTGTTCCCGGCGTGACGTCGCGTGTTCCCGGCGTGACGTCGCGGGTTCCCGGCGTGACGTCGCGTGTTCCCGGGGTGACGTCGCGTGTTCCTGGCGTGACGTCGCTTGTTCTCAGCGTGACGTCGCGGTGTTCCCGGGGTGACGTCGCGTGTTCCCGGCGTGACGTCGCGTGTTCCCGGCGTGACGTCGCGTGTTCCCGGCGTGACGTCGCGCGTGCACGCGTGCGAGGCGCACGCTGACGCTCTCATCGTCCCGTGACAGGACCGCGCCCCACCCCGGGCGCCTGAGGACTGACGCGGTTCCCACGACGTCGACGACGCACGGGACACGGGACGGCGATCCGCGGGGACCCCGGGTGTGGGTGGGTGGGGGGGTGGGTGACGTCATCGTGGGCGGGGCCCCGGGGGGAAACTGTCCGTCACGTGCCCGGCCCCGCCCACCCAGGGGAAAAAAATTTTTCAAGGAAATTTCGAAATTAAAATTTAGAAATTTTTCCGAGAAATTCTGAGTTTTTGAAATTTTGGGAATTAAGAATTGGAAATCGAAATCGAAAATTTTCGTTCCCCGCGTGATATTGTGAGAAGGCCCGGGATTCACGCGCCGGATTCTCGCGGCGGCGTTTTCTAAAGTTAAATTTTAAATTTTTAAGAAAAATTCGCTGGAATTTCGTCGCGACACAGAAACGACGGCGTCAGTTCGTCCCCTGTCCTCGGCGGTTCCGGGACGCGGACCGCGCCCGGCGCGGCGGGAAACGCTTATTTATCCTCCGGGGAGAAAAAAAAAAGAAATCTGAAATTGTGAAAAATTTTGATAAAATTGTGAATTTGATTAAAATTTCAATAAAATTTTCAAAGTTTGAAAAACTCGTGATTTTTTGATGAAAAAACTTGACATCGATGAATAAAAAAAAAAACTCTCCGGGGGCTTTCTTTGTACGATTTCTCGCCGCCCGCGGCGTCGCAACGGAAAATCCGGGTTCCGGTAAAACCGTCGCCGGGGAGAACGGCGGAGTCTCGGCCGCGCCGCGCACACGCGTGTGATCACGGGGGGAGGGAGAGTTTGACACGTGTGAAAAGTCACGGCACGGGCCCGCGTGGCGGCGCTCAGGCCCGGTGCTCATGGTTTCCGTTTGGGGCCGTTTCCGTGACGTTTCTGGGGGAAAATAAAAAAAATGGGAAATTTCAAAATCAAAATTTGGAAAATTTGAAATTTTTAAAAAAATCTTGAAAGTTCACTCTCGATTTAAAAGCTGGACCGTGACCGACTTAGAGCTTCCGTGTTTTCGCGTTCCCCGTCGGCGCGGCGTCGAAATCGCCTTCCATGTCGCTTTCACGGCGAAGGACAAGAATTTTGAAAAAATCAATCGCGGTTTGAAAGCAGCGAAATCCTGAGCGCGGAAAATTTAAAAAAAAAAAATTTTAAAACAGTTCGGGGCGAATAAAAAAAAAAAATCGGTGTTTAAAAAAAAAACCCGAGGGCGACGGAAAACGGCGGACACGACGACGAATTTCCAAAATCAAATTTTAAAAAAACCTTCGGGGAAATTTGACATCGAAATGAAATGCCGTAAATTGGAAACTTGGAATCCCGAGGAAAAAAAATTTTAAATTTTGGATTCCGAGGAAAAGAAATTTGAAAAGAAATTTAAAAGTTGAAATTCGGAAGAAAAAAAACAAAAATTGAAAACTTGGAATTCCGAGGGGAAAAAAAAACTTTCAAATCTGGAATCCCCAGAAAAAAAAAAATTTTAAATTCTGGATTCCGAGAAAAGAAATTTAAAAGTTGGAATTCGCAAGAAAAAAAAAAATTTTTTAAAACTTGGAATTCCGAGGAGGAAAAAAAAAATATTTAAGCTTTGGAATTCCGAGAAAAAAAAAAATTTAAAATTTCAAATTCGGTAAACAAAAAAATTTTTTTTTTCAAAATTTGAAAAAAAAAAATTTTTTTGTGAAAAAAAGATTTTTTTAAAAAAAATTTTGCACAATTTTTTCGGGGGGGTCGCGGTGACGTCACGCGGGCGTCCTCGGCGACGCGGGAGACCCCGCCCCCTGGCCCCGGCCCCGCCCCCTCCGGGCCTCAGCTGTCAATCACAGGTCCTCAGCATATCGGGAAACGGGGAGTCCGGGGAGGGGGGCGTGGCCCAGCGCGGGGTGACGTCACCCGCCCGCCCAGGCCCCGCCCCGCCCCGTGACGTCACCCCGCGCCGCCCCCGCCGCCCAACGGGGCCGAGACATAAAAAAAAAACAAAAGAAAATGGGAAAAAAAAAAAAAAACGCCATTCAAAATGGCGGGCGACCCGCCATCTTGTGCCCGACGCCGCTGCCCCGCGCCGGGC
The DNA here is from genome assembly GCF_007827085.1 of Peromyscus californicus insignis. Classification (NCBI taxonomy): domain Eukaryota; kingdom Metazoa; phylum Chordata; class Mammalia; order Rodentia; family Cricetidae; genus Peromyscus; species Peromyscus californicus. Next base: position 38,492 of record NW_026294409.1, on the reverse strand, counting down.
GGAAGTCGGTCCCCGCGCCGGGCGGAAGTCGGTCCCGCGCCGGGCCGGGAGCCAACGGGACCGAGAAATAAAAACAGAAAAAGAAAAAAAAAAACGCGATTGAAAATGGCGGGCGACCCGCCATCTTGTGCCCGACGCCGCTGCCAGACTCCGGGCGGAAGTCGGTCCCGCGCCGGGCGGAAGTCGGTCCCGCGCCGGGAGCCCAACGGGACCGAGAAATAAAAAAAAACAGAAAAAGAAAAAAAAAAAAACTCCATTCAAAATGGCGGGCGCCCCGCCATCTTGTGCCCGACGCCGCTGCCCCGCGCCGGGCGGAAGTCGGTCGGGTGCCGGGGGCGGGAGCGGGGGGGCCGCGGTGGGCGGAGCTGACGTCACGGGGCCGCGCGGGGCAGTCTGGGGCGTCGGCGGCGGCGGGGGCGGCACTTCCGGCGAGGCCCCCGGCCGCCGCGGGGGGCGGCGACCGGAAGCGCCGCCATCTTGGGCCGGATGCGGTTCGTCCCCGGCCTCCGCGAGGGCGGCTGACACCGGAAGCGCCTCCCATTTTGGCCGGATGTAGTTCGTCCCCGGCCAGGGCGGCGGCCACCGGAGGCGCCGCCATCTTGGCGGCAGGATGTGGTTCCTCCCCGGCCTCCGCGGCCTCGGAGACCGGAAGTGCCTCCATGTTGGCCGGATGCGGTTCGTCCCTGGTCTCCGCGGCGGCGGCGGAGACCGGAAGTGCCGCCATCTTGGGCCGGATGTGGTTCGTCCCCGACCTCCGCGGCGGCGGCGGAGACCGGAAGCGCCGCCATCTTGGCCGGATGTGCCCTTCCGACGCAAAAAACCGAAAGGCACCGGCGCCGACGCGGACCGCGCACACGCGTGTGACCCCCCGACCCCCCCAACCCCGTTACCTCGATCCTCCCAAATGCCACACGGGTGCGCGTGTTCACACGCGTGCGCCCACGTGACTCCCGGAAACACGTCACACGCGTGTCCCTGAGCCCGCGTGTCACACGTGACCCGACCCCACCCCCCCCCCCCCCGCACACACACACCCCGGGTCGTACGTGACGTGACGTGACGTCACGCGCCTCCCGGACTTCCGGTCTCCGAGCGGGACTCCAAGAAAATCCTGCGCGAGCGCGCCGGAAGTGACGTCACGCGTCCCGGGCGCACACGGCGGCTGGGGGGCGGGGGTCCCGCGTCTCCGGGAGGCGCGTGACGTCACGTCACGTCACGTACGACCCGGGGGTGTGTGTGTGCGGGGGGGGGGGGGGGGGGGGGGGGGGGTGGGGGTCGGGTCACGTGTGACACGCGGGCTCAGGGACACGCGTTGTGACGTGTTTCCGGGAGTCACGTGGGCGCACGCGTGAACACGGGCCCACGCGTACGCGTGGGTCCCGCGTGCGCCGGAAACACGCGAGCGCGCGTGTGTGAACACGCGCACCCGTGTGGCATTTGGACGTGTCGCGTGTGCACACGCGTGTCCGTGTCCCCGCCCATCCCCCCGGCAGCCATGTCGACGCCGACGCCGCCCCCCGTGCACGTGTCCTTCTCAGCCGGCGGCTTCCTGGGCGTGTACGGGAGGATCGAGGTAACGGGGGTCGGGGGGTCGGGGGGTCACACGCGTGTGCACGGACGCGGGCGCGCGCGCGTGAAAAAAAAAAAACCGCGCGTGACGCGAACACGTCACGTGTTGCGTGTGCTATGGTCGCGGGTCGCGCAGGTCCGTGACCCGCGACACGTGACACGCGCTCCCCGGCGCCCACGTCCGGCCGTTCCCTGTGTGTTGCATGCACACGCGTGTGCACAGACACGGACGTCCACACGGGACGCGCGTACATCACATGTTGCGTGTTATTCGCGCACGCGTGAACACGCAACACGAGACACACGCTCCCCCGGCGCCCACACGGGGCGTCCCGTGCGCGTCCGGCCGTTCCCTGTGCACGCACACACGCGTGCATGCGTGTGTTCTGCGTGTTTCACAGGCGTGCACGCGGTTCGCCTACGACCTCGCGGAGGAGACGCGACCCCGGGGTACGACTTCATGGGCCGGCTGAGGTGCGTGTGCGTGTGGACACGTGCGTGGGGACACACGTGTGAGAGAACACGGACCATTCCGTGACGTCCCGTGTTCGCGTGATCATGGGCGCGACGCGGGTTCACACGCACACGCGTGTGACGTGCCGTCCGCGTGCCAGGGCCGGCGTGGAGCGGCTGCTCCCGGGAGGACCTGGTGCAGGTGAGCGGGGTCACGCGTGCGACGCGCACACTGGATTTGCACACGCGTGAGAACACACGCCAACACGCGTGCACACACGTGATGACACGCGTGTGTGCCCGCGTGGGCGCGCGCGACCTCGGCCCCGGCGTGTGCCCACGTCACACGCGCACGCCGGCCCCCGGCCCGCCCAACCCCACATCTCGCTCACGCGTGTCCCGTGTCCCCCCCCCCAGGTCCTCCTCGCCAGCAGCTTCGTCCCCGTGTACGCGGGGCTCGCGCCCGTGGAGTTCCAGGGCGAGGTAGGCGGGCGCGGGGCACGCGGGGTTGGTCGGGGGGGGGCGTCCCGGGGGGGCCCGTGACACGCCGCGTGTATGTTCCGTGTCGCACGCTCACGTGTTCTGCCGTGTCCCGTGTCCCGTGTCGCACGGCCGCGTGTCCTGGCGTGTTCCCGCGAGGGCTGGCTCCGGTGAACACGGGGTGGGCGCGCGTTCGCGGAGACCCCCGTATCCCACATGCGTGTGCGGCAGACACGCGTGGGCGGCGAGTCAACACGGGACGGACACGGACACACACGCGTGTGTCTGCGTGTCCGCGCGCGCCTCGGCGCCCCGACGACCCCCCCCCGGGACGGCATCCGGTTCCGCCCACCGCGTCCAGAGAGTGAGCGAGCGACACGCGTGTGGCGCGCGTGACTCTGTCCCCGGGACCCCGGGACGGACACGCCAGTAGGCGGGGCCCCGGGCTGGTGCTCGGGGGCGGGACTTCCCGTGGGGCGATGATTGATGGGCGGGGGGGGCCCCGGAATTTGAAACAAAAAATTTTCATTTTGGAAAATTTCAAAAATTTGCAAAATTTTTTTGTTTTTTTTCCGAATTTCGGTTTTTAAATTTCGAAATTAAAAAAAAAAAAAATATTCCGCCCACCCGGCGTGTTGTTGGCGTGGCGTCTCTAGTTTTTCTCTGGCGCGTTCGGTCGACCGTCGCGGGACGGGCGGGCGCCGAGGGTTAGATTTGAAAAATTAAATTTTCTTTTTCCTCCCGAAAATGGCTTTTTAAAATTCACGTGAATTTTTAGAAAGTTTTTTCAATTTTGTAAAAACTCACGTGAATTTTTTAAATTTTTTTTTCAATTTTCGATTTTTTATTTAAATTTGTTGTTTATATTTTTTTTTAACCTCTGTTTCCCTCCGTGTGCCTGAATCCACGGACGGAAACCTGAAAATTTAAATTCAAAAAATTTTCCAAGTCAGAAATTAGAAAAAAACATTTTTCCCGAAAAAATTAAAACAATCAAATTTGAAAAATTTCAAAATTAAAATTGAAATCAAACACTCGAAAATTTTTTTTTTTTGGAACCTGGGGACGCCGTCCCACGTTTATTCTCGCTTTCGCGCGAACACGGGGTCTGGGGAGACGTTTTCACATTCACGGATTCTGAAGTTCACTTTTCTCGTCCTTTGCGCACGGGCCGCGCACGGCGCGCGGTTTTTCTTTTTTTTTCCGGGGAATAAATACGGGGGGCGACGCACGCGGGCGCGGGGACGGAGACGAAGGGGGGGCGCGGACGGGGAGACGCGGCGCCCGAGGGGGCGCGGTGGGGGCGGAATAAATAAATAACGTGGGAGGAGGTGGAATAAATAAATGAAAATTGAAATTTGGCGAGAAACGAAAATCAAAATTTTCGTTTTGAAATAAAAGGAAAATTTCAAAAAAAAAAATAAAAATCTAAAAGTCGACGGTAAAATAATGAAAAAAAACCCACAGGAACAGATCAGTGAGAAATTTTAAATTTAAAAATTTTCAAATTTCAAAGTTAAAAACCAAAAAAAATTTGAAAAATTGAAAATTAAAATTTGAAAAATTAAAATTTTAAATCAAAAAATTAAAAAAATCGGAAAAAAAACGAGAAAAAACAAAAAAAAGTGAAACACGGCGGCGCGCGGCGCCTCCCCCGCCCCCGCTGTAACCGCGAGGGACGCCGCGCGGGGTCGCGCCATGCACATGCGGGCGACACGGGACCCACACGTGGAGGGCGGGGACGACGGTGCCCGGCGCACGCGTGTTCCCGCAAACGCGGGTCCCAAGGTCCGCGGCAGTCCCGGGGAGGCGCAGGGTCCAGGCGACGTGCACACCACGCGGACTGGGGGGCCAAGGGTGGGGGCGCGGACACGCGTGTGCGCGCGCACACGGGACACTGACCGGGTCGACGCGGGGGGAGGCGTGGGCGACGCCATGGACGTGAATACTGACAGTGGCCTGGGGGGGGGCGGGGGCGGGCGCCGGGGCGCACGCGTGTGGCGTGTCCCCCGCCCCGCAGGGGGGTTCACAGGTGCGTGTCTCGTGGCACGAGGGTCTCCGGGCGGCGCACGCGTGTGCCGGGGAACACGCACACGCATGTCTCAGGGTCCACACGCACGCACGTCTCAGGGTCCACACGGGCCCCGGCGCACACGCGTGCGCACGCCTCCGTCTTCACATTCGTCTCGGGCTTCACACGGGATGTGTCCGTGGCGCACGCGGGTCACGCGTGCTCCCAGGGGAGCATCACACGCGCGCGTGTCGCGTCCTGCGTCCCAAACGCTGGGCGGCGGCGAAGCAGCAGCAGCAGCACCGGCGGCGGCGGCGGCGGCGGGGCACACGCGTGTGCAAAACCGCACACGCCTCCTTCACGCGTTTCCGGAAACTTCTGCGCGTGTGGCCCGGGGGGGGGGGGTGGGGGCTCCGGGGGTCGCGCCCCGCGACCCCCCGCCGACCCCGGCGGGTCCCACACGCGCCGACCGACCCGTGTTGGCGTGTCCTCGGCGTGTCGGTGGCGTGTCGGTGGCGTGTCCCGTGCCCGTCAGCGCCCGCGGGCGTCGTCGCCGGCGCAGTGGCACGCCAGGGCGGAGGGGGCGGAGCGGCAGCAGAGCTGCAGCCAGGGCTTCCAGACGAGGTTGGCGGGCGAGAGCTGGTCGGGCACGGCGGGGGTCGAGCGTGCGGGCGTGGGCGCGGACGGCGGCGGCCACGGCGGCCAGGACGGCGTGGTAGCGGGGCTCGGCGGCCGGGGTCAGCGGGCGGCGCTCGCCGGGGTCGCGGGAGAGGTCGAAGAGCAGCGGGGGGTCGTGGCGCGTGACGTGGTCGCCGTGGCAGAAGCACACGTGCGTGGAGAAGCAGCCGTTGGCGCCCGCCGGGTCGAACTTGGGCGTGAAGAAGAAGGCCTTCCACACGGCCGTGTCTGCGGGGCGGGGCGGGGCGGGGGGGGGCGTGAACACGCGGGTGAGACATGGGGACGCGCCATTCGCACGCGAACACGCGTGTGCGATGGGTACACGGACACGTCGGCGACACGTGAACACGTGTGCGACAGACATGGTAACATGTCATTTACCCGTGAACGTGCGTGTGTGACAGACGTGGTAACGCGTCATTTACTCAGCGACACGTGAACACGCGTGTGCAACGGATACATAAATGTCGTTGACACATGAACACGCATGTGCAGCGGATGCGGTCACGTGTCACAGACACGTGAACACGCGTGTGCAACGGGCACACAAACGTCATCGACACGTGAACACGTGTGCGACAGTCGTGGTAACGCGTCATTTACTCAGCGACGCGTGAACACGCGTGTGCAACGGATACATAAATGTCATTGACACGTGAACACGCATGAGCGATGGGTACACAAAATGTCAGCGACACGTGGAGATGCGATTGTGACAGACACAGTAACGTTTCACGGACACGTGAACACGCACGTATGGCGGACACCATAGTGAGTCTTCGACACGAGCATGCGTGTGCAACAGGTGCACAAACATGTCATGTGAACACGTGTGTGCAATGGAACAATGCGTCATCGACACGAACACGCGTGTGCAACAGAAGCACGAACACGCCATGGACACGGGAACAGGCGTGTGTTGGCGCGGGGAGGGCGAGGGACGCATATGACGGGGTGAGGGGGGTGGGGACGGTGCCAGACACGCATGTGCACATGCGAAGGGAGGGTGCGCAAAGCGTGTGCACGTGGGCGGTGAGCGTGCGCGTCAGGCCATGCGGGGAGGTCTACGCATATGAGACACGTGTGGGTCGGGTTCAGCGTGTGCGTTAGGCGTGTGGCGTGGTTTAAGCGCGTGCGAGGCGTGTATAAGGCGTGTGCGTGGCGAGTCGAGGCGTGTGCGCGTGCCTCCACGGCGCGCGTTAGCCGTGTGGCGTGATTCATGTGTGCGGGAGGCGTGGTGCGCGTGCATCAAGCACACGCATTAGGCGCACTGCGCCATTTAAGCGTGTGCGAGGCGTGTACGGGGCCTGTGCACGCGCGTTCAGCGCAGGTGTCAGGCGCATCGCGCGATGTAAGCGTGTCCGTGGCGTGCGCACGCGCGTTTGGTGTGTGTCATGTGTGTCACGTGCTTTTTTGCGTGTCCGTGGTGTGTGCTTGGCGTGTGCTTGGCGTGTTGCGGGGCGTGTGCGTGGCGTGTGCGCTCACCGTTCCGCGGGCGCCAGCGCACGGCGTTCAGGTAGGCGTTGCAGTAGTGGAAGAGGAACTCGTGCGCCGACCGCGTGGTCCGGCCGCGCAGCAGCGGCATCAGGTCGCGCCCGTCGATCACCCTGCGGGCAGGGGGGGGCGGGGCACACGCGTGTGCGCACGTCCAGGTCACGCGTGTTCACGCGTCGGGGTCCCGCACCGGGCTGTCTGTCAGTCGTCCCACAGGAAGTCCCGCCCGGCTGTCCGTCATGCCGCCCGTAGACAGGAAGTCCCGCCCCGACTTAAAAAAAAACTCAAACACACGCGTGTGCGCGCCCTCCTCGGTCACGCGTGTCCACGCGTCGGGACGTCCCGCGCCCGGCGGCCCGCCTGTCGTCCCACAGGAAGTCCCGCCCGCCCGTCCATCACCCTCCCTCCCACAGGCGACAGGAAGTCCCGCCCCGAATATAAAAAAAACAAGTGTGCACGTCTGGGTCACGCGTGTTCACGCATCGCGGGCCCCGCGGCATATCTGTCAGTCATTCCACAGGAAGTCCCGCCCGGCTGTCCATCACCCTCCCTCCCACAGGAAGTCCCGCTCCAAATAAAAAAAACGCGTGTGCACGTCCGGGTCACGCGTGTTCACGCGCGGGCATGTCTGTCTGTCAGTCGTCCCACAGGAAGTCCCGCCCGCCCGCCCGTCCTATGCCGCCATAGACAGGAAGTCCCGCCCCCAAAAAACACCAAAAAAAAAAAACCCAAAAAACCACATGCACGTGCGCACGTCCCGGTCACGCGTGTGCACGCGACGGCCGCACACGCACGCACGCGTGTGCCCCCCCGCCCGCCCGCCCCGTCACTTACCGGTCCGGCGGGAGCCCGGCCCCGGCCAGGGCGGCCACGGTGGGGAAGACGTCCATGTGGCTCGTGGGCTCGGCGACCTCCGACCCCGCGGGGAGCATCATGGGGAAGCGCACGAGGCCCGGCACGCGGATGCCGCCCTCCCAGTTGTTCGCCTTCCCGCCTGCGGGGCGCGCGCGTGCGGGGCACACGCCAAGCACACGCCAAGCACACGCCAAGGACACGGGGAGAGACACGGGTTTCGCACGTTGACTCGCGGGAACACGCGTGTGGGTGTTCAAACACGTTCACCGCGCACACGCGTGCGAGCCCGGACCCACCCGGCCGCCCCCCGCGCGCGCCCCCTGGTCGGTCGATGCCGTTCATACCACGCGGCACCGCACGTGTGCGCGCGGGAACACGCGTGTGCGCACCCGTCAATGTCAACCTGTCCACGGGACCGTGGGCACACGCGTGTGTGCCCCGCCCGGCCGCCCCGCTCCCAGCGGCGGAGCCCGTGCGTCGCACGGCGCCGCGCATGCACGCCCACGGGAACACATGTGTGCGTGCGTTAATGTGAGCACGTCGGCTGTGCACGTGGGAACACGCGTGTGTGCATGTGTTAATGTAAGCATGTCAGCCGTGCACACGTGTGCGGGTGTGCCCACCCCCCCGCCCGCCCTCGCCCTGGTGTGCAACACACGGAGCCCCACGTGTCACGCGGCATCACGCATGTGTGCACGGGTGAACACGCGTGTGCGCGCGTGTGAACACGGACACATGCCGGCCCCGCGCGCGCCCCCGCGTGCGCGCTCACCGCGGTAGATGCCGTTGCTGCCGCCGTGCACCTCGCCCCGGGCCGTGACCTCCTCCACGTGGGCCCCGTGGTCGGACGAGAAGTACACGAGCGTGTGGTTGGCCAGGCCCAGGCGGTCGAGCGCGTCCAGGATCTGACCTGCGGGCGGGGCACACGCGTGTGGGCGAGTCGCGCATGCTAACATGTGTGTGTGCTCGTGGTCACACTTGTGCACACACGTAACCACATACGTGGGTTTTTCACACACACGTGTGCACGCACGCGCCGACACGCAAACACGCACGCGGCCACTGGGGTTCCCACGCTCACACACGTGTACGTGTTTCGTGGTCGCACGCGTGTGCGCACGCTTCACACCCATGTAAGTTTTTCACACACACGTGTGCACGCACGCGCCGACACGCAAACACGCACGCGGCCACCGGGGTGCGCCGGGCACCGGCACGCACGCTCACGGCCCCCCACGTTTATTGACATGTCCATGTGTGCGCACACGTGTGTGCGTCCAGACACGCACGCACGCGCACAGGCTCACATCCAGACGCCGATGCACTCGCCCTCCGCCACACGCGTGTGCAGCGCCCGCAAACACGTGCCCGTGCGGGGCGACGCAGGCACAGCCACACGTTCACACGCGACCACACACACACACTGACACACGCGGTGGCGGTCACTCGCGCGCAGACACACGCCGACACGCTCCCACACGTGTGCACGGTTGCTGCCCCCGGAGATCCTGCACGCAGACGCGCACGCAGACCCGCAAGTGTGGGTCCACATGCGCACGCGCACACGTTAACACGTGGCGACACGCACAAGCGCGCGCGCAGACACACACACACGCGCGCACACGTGAACACGGCGGCCGGGTCGGCACCCGTGTGCGCCCCCATGCCGGTTTAAACCCGTGCACACGCGCAGACACACGTGGACACACGCCCACGCCCGCAAACACGCGCACACGTGTGAACACGCGCGCACACGCTGACACACGCGCGCCACCCACACACACGCGCTAACACGCCCGCGCGCACGCCTGGGGTCACGCAGACACGCCGACACCCAGCGTTAAGAGCGCACACGCGCGTGCACACGCAGACACGCGCACGCGCACATACGTCAACGCGGGCCCCCACGCGTGCCCGCGCCCACGCGGAGCCCCCGCGGCCACACCCGGCGTCCCACGCAAGCACGCGCCCACGTGCGAACACCCCGCGCGCCCGCGCGCACGCACGCACATGCGAACACGCGCGCACACGCCAACACGCGCACACGCACACACGCGCCCCGCACACGCGTGCCCCCGCCCCGCCCCGCCCCGCCCCGCCCCGCCCCGCGCTCACCCACGCTCCAGTCCATCTCCTCGGCCGCGTCCCCGTACGCCCCGTGCCGGCTCCTCCGCGCGAAGTCGGCGCCCGCGAAGTGCGCCGTGTGCACGTGCAGGAACGACACGAACAGCAGGAACGGCGCGTGCGCGTGTCTGCGGGGCGGGGGGGGGGGGCGGGGGTCGGGGTCGGGCCTCGCACACGCGCACGCACGCACACGCGTGTGTGGGAACCCGCGACCCACACGCCCCGGCCCCGCGGCCCCGTCCTGGGGACCTCCCCGTCCCCCCCGACCGGCACCATCCCGACTCCCCACGTGATTCTGTGACCCCGACCGGCACCATCCCGACTCCCCCACCCCATCCCATGACCCCGACCGACACCATCCCGACTCCCCACGTGACTCTGTGACCCCGACCGGCACCATTCCAACCCCCCCAGGTGACTCTACGACCCCGACTGACCCCGCCCCAACCCTCCCGTGTGGTTCCCTGACCCCGACTGGCACCACCCCAACCCCCCCGACCCCATCCTATGACCCCCCAACCAGCACCATTCCCACCCCCACATGACTCTACGGCCTGGACTGGCGCCATTCCCACCCCCGCACCCCATCCCGGGACCCCCGACCGGCACCATTCCCACCCCCCCAGGTGACTCCAGGACCCCGACCGGCACCATCCCCACCCCCCCCCCCACCTGATTCTAGGGCCCGAACTGGCGTCATTCCCACCCCCCCCACACCATCCTGGGACCCCGACTGGCACCGTCCTCGCTCCCCACGTGATTCTCTGACCCCGACTGGCACCATCCCGACTCCCCCACCCCATCCCATGACCCCGACTGACACTATTCTAACTCCCCACGTGACTCTGTGACCCCGACCAGCACCATTCCAACCCCCCCAGGTGACTCCAGGACCCCGACTGGCACCATCCCCACCCCCCCGACCCCATCCTATGACCCCCCAACCAGCACCATTCCCACCCCCACATGACTCTACCCCCCTCATCCCATCTTGTGACCCCGACTGGCACCATTCTCACCCCCGCACGCGATACCAAGGCCCGGACTGGCATCATGGCAACTCCCCAGGTGATTCTGGGACCCTGACTGGCGCCATCCCGACCCCCTCAAGTCATCCCAGGACCCTGAGTGACACCATTCTCACTCCCAGGTGGTTCTCTGACCCCGACCGGCACCATTCCCACCCCCCCCCCCACGACACCCTACGACCCCGACTGGCACCATTCCCACCCCCCCAATGTTATCCTGTGACCCCGCCCCTCCCCCCTCCCCCCCCATGACCCCGACTGGCACCATTCCAACTCCCCAGGTGACTCTGCGACCCCGAGTGGCACCATCCCCACCCCCTCATCCCATCCTGTGACCCCGACCGGCACCATCCCAACCCCCCCAAGGTTATCCTGTGACCCCCCCCCGCGACCCCCCCCCCCCAACGCGCCCCCGACCCCCCCGCCCCCGCCCCCGCCCCCGCCCCCGCCTCACCTCTCGAGGAACCCGACGGCCTGGCGGGCCAGGCGCTGGGCCAGGCGGTCGTAGGCGGCGGGCTGCTGGGTGACCTCGAACCCGGTCATGAGGAAGCAGTTGGCGGGGCGGAAGTAGCGCAGGAAGGCCAGGAAGGCGGCGGCCACGGCGCCCGCCAGCAGCGCCAGGGCCAGGAAGGCGGCGGGCGGCACGCGGGCCAGGCGCAGGCAGCGCAGCAGCGCCAGGGTCAGCACGGCCGCGCACAGCGCCTGCAGCGGCGCGAACACCAGCCAGCGCACGCCCGCCCCGAACACGGTCCCCGCCCCGGGCCGGCAGTCCCGCAGGTTGGTCACCGGCGCCCCGTGGAAGAAGTCGAACCCGTGCCGCAGCGGGTGGTGGCAGAAGTCGCCGCGGTGCCGGCAGCTCAGGCCCAGGTGCCACTTGCCTGTGCGGGGACGGGGGGGGGGGGGTGGGGTGGGGTGGGGGGGTGAGGCGGGAGAGCACAGGGAGGGGGCGGGGGGGTCAGCCGGGGGGTCCGCGAGATGTGGCGGGGGGGGGGGGTGGGAATGGTGTCAGTCGGGGTGATAGGATGGTGTGGGGGGTGGGGACGGTGTCGGTCGGGGTCATGGGATGACATTGGGGGGTGGGAATGTTGCCAGTCGGGCTCATGGGATCGTGTGGGGGGTGGGGATGGTGCCAGTCGGGGGTCATTGGGTGGTGTGGGGGGTCGGGATGGTGCCGGTCCGGGTCCGGGGGGTCGGGATGGTGTCATTCGGGGTCCGAGAATCACGTGGGGGGTCGGGATGGTGTCGGCTGGGGTCGTGGGATAGCGGGGGGGGGGGGTTGGAATGATGTCAGTCGGGGTCGTAGGGTGACGTGGGGGGTCGGGACGGTGTCGGTCGGGGTCATGGGATAGTGTGGGGGGTCGGGATGATGCCAGTCGGGGTTGTAGAATGACACGGGGGGGGGTGGGAATGGTGCCGGTCGGGGTCCCGGGACGACGCGGGGGGTTGGAATGGGGCCAGTCAGGGGTCACAGGATGACATGGGGGGTAGGAATGGTGCCGGTCGGGGCCCAGGGGGGTTGGAATGGTGCCAGTCGGGGTCAGGAATGACGTCGGGGGTTGGGATGGTGCCGCTCGGGGGTCCCGGGACGACGCGGGAGGCCCCGGGGGGGGGTGGGGATGGTGCCGCCCCCCTGACCCCGCCCCCCCGGCCCCCGACCCCGGCCCCCGACCCCGACCCCGGCCCGCGGCCCCCGACTCACCGACGAGCCCCGTGGCGTAGCCGCGCTCCTGCAGCAGCCGCGCGAAGGTGACCTCGCCGGGGGGCAGCCCGCCCGAGGAGGCCGCGAACAGGAACACGCCCACGCGGTTGTGCGACGCCATGCCTGCGGGCGGGGGGGGCGGGGCGGGGTCGCGGGGGGTCACATGATGTCATACGGGGGTCACGGGGGTCACACGGGGCCAGACAGGGTCACATGATGTCACATGGGGTCACACAGGGGTCACACAGGGTCATACGGGGGGTCACGGGGCCACATGAGGGGTCACAAAGGGTCAGACAGGGGTCATACGGGTCACACAGGGGTCACACGGGGGTCATACAGGTCACACGGGGTCACTGTGGGGTCACAGGCAGGTCACGTGCGGTCACACTGGGTCACACGGGGTCACATGGGGTGACATGGGGTCACACGGGGTCATACGGGGGGTCACACAGGGCCAGACAGGGTCATGTTAGGTCAGAGACGTCACACGGGGTCACACGGGGTCACCCAGGGGTCATGCAGAGCGTCATAAAGGGTCACACGGGGTCACACAGAGTCAGACAAGGTCACATGATGTCACACGGGGTCACGGGTGGGTCACGGGGGGTCACACGGGGTCAGTGTGGGGTCATATGGGTCACACGGGGTCAGACAGGGTCACATGATGTCACATGGGTTCACATGAGGGGTCACAGGGGTCACACGGGGTGAGACGGGGTCACATGATGTCACACAGGGGTCACACGGGGTCACATGATGTCACATGATGTCATACAGGGGTCACACGGGGTCACACACACGCGTGTCCCCGTGTCCACCCACGCGCCCTCCTCCCCGGGTTGCGGGGGCGGGGGGGGGGTCCCAGGGGCCGACGCGCGACCTCCCCCCCGTGACCCCCCCGCGGTGACCCCGCGCCCCCCCGGCGGGTCACACGCGTCCCGCCCCCCCCCACCCCCACCCCGCGGGGCTCACGCGCCGCCGTCACACGCGTGTTCCCGTGTTCGCGCGACCCCCCCGCCCCCGCTCACCCGAGCGCACGGGGTAGCGCCCCGTGAGGAAGGCGGCCCGGCTGGGCGTGCACAGGGGCGCGGCCGCCAGGTGCTGCGTCAGCTTCACGCCCTCGCGCGCCAGGCGGTCGATGTTCGGGGTCCTGCGCGGGGGGCGGGGGCGGGGAGGGGACACGCGTGTGACCCGGGACCCGGGGTCGGGGGTCACGGGTCACCGCTCCGGGGTCAGGGGTCAGGTTCCCACGCGACGGACACACGCGTGGGACGGACACGCGTGTGGGAACCGGGGTCGGGGTCGGGAGTCACCGCTCTGGGGTCAGGGTGGGGTCGGGTCAGGGGTCACAGGGCGGCCCCCCCCCCCCCCCGGTGGGGTCAGGGGTCAAGGCCCCGGGGGACACGAGACGAACGTGTGATGGAGACATGTGCGTCACACGCGTGTGGGACCCGGGGTCGGTTTCCAGGGGTCCCAGTTCCGGGGTCGGGGGGGGTCGGGGGTCACCCCCGGGGGTCAGGGGTCAGGTCGGGGGGGTCGTCAGGGGTCCCGGGGGACACGCGACACGGACACGTGACGGACACACGCGTGGGACACGGGACACACATGTCGCGGGCGGCGGGCCCCGGGCTCGGGGGGGGGTCAAGGGTCCCAGTTCCGGGGTCGGGGGGGGGTCGGGGGTCACCCCCGGGGGTCAGGGGCGTGGGCGTGCGCGGGGCGCGGGCGGGGCGTGGGCGTGTCCCCGCGACACGTGTCGGCAGTGGGCGGGCGGGCGTTGGTGCCACGGCGTGAGTTCCCGTGTGCGAGGCGAGGTGTGTGTCGCACATGCGTGTGCGTCCTACATGCACGTGTGTGCGTGTGGCGTGTGCGCAGAGCACGTGCACCTGGGTGTGGGGAGGTGGGGTGGGCACGCGCACCTTGGCGCACGGGGGCGTGGGGGACGTGGTGACACGCGTGTGCTCGGATCCAGGACCGTTCGCCCATGCACGTGTCTGTGCACACGCCGACACACGCATGTCCCTATGCACTGTACGTGTGCGCTCACTCTCACACGTCTTCACATGCACGGAAACACGCACGCACATACATAGACACATGGTGGGTATTGCGCACACGCGTGTACGCGTGGACAGACACGTGGACAGGTGACACATGTGTGCGCACACCACATGTGCACGGTCCCAACCGGGTGACGTACAGTGACACGTGATGTGACCTCCGACCCCCCCCCCCCCGCAGACCACGGAGGAGCGCGCCCGCGTGCCCGCCCTGAGGCCCGGGCGCTGGTACCAGTTCCGTGTGGCGGCCGTGAACGCGCACGGGACCCGGGGCTTCACGGCGCCCAGCAAGCACTTCCGGTCGGCCCGAGGTCAGCGCGTACGCGGGGTCACGCGTGGGCGGGGGGGGTCACGCGGGGTCACGCGTGGGCGGGGGGGTCACGCGGGGTCACGCGTGGGCGGGGGGGGCGGGGGCGGTGCGAAAAACACACGCGTCCGTGTCGCGGGCGTGTAAGAAAAAAAACCCTCACCCCGCGGCTTTCACACGTGTCGTCCGCGTGTTCACGACGGCCCGACACGCCGACCGAGCGCTTCCCGCGCGTGTCGCCCACACGCGCACGCGCACGCGGGAATCCATCCCGCGGGCACGCGCGTGACTTCATCCCCGCCCCCCCCCCCCCCGGTTCCCCGCAGCGCCCTCGGCCCCCGCGGCCCCGACACGCCTGCGCGTGGGGAACTGGACGGCGGACGGCGGCGGCCGCGTGGCGGCGACGGTCACGTGGGACGGCCCCGCGGGCGACGCCGACGCCCCCCCCGTGCGACGCTTCCGGGCGCGGTGGAGCCCGGGGTCGGGGCCCGGGGGGACGACGCGGAGGGCGACGACGGAATCCGTGAGTGGCGGCGGGTGCACCGGGGTCGGGGGTCACGCGTGTGTCGTGTGTCCCACACGCGTGTGCGAGCATGTCATATGCGTGTGCAAGCATGTCGCACATGCGTGTGCACCGCGTGTCGCGGGCGACGCACACGCGCGTGGTGACCGGGGCGACCCTCCCACCCCCCCCCCGGCAGCGCTCCCTGGCCCTGGCGGGGCTCACGCCCGGGCGCGTGTACACGCTGCGGCTCCGCGCCGAGGCCTCCTGGGGGCGCACGCGGCTGCGGGGCGACACGGCGACGCTGCGGTTCGCGGCGGGTGAGTGACGGCGGCCCGGGGGGTGGGGTGGGCCGGGCGTGACGTCGCGTGTTCCCGGCGTGACGTCGCGTGTTCCCGGCGTGACGTCGCGTGTTCTTCCCGTGACGTCGCGTGTTCTTCCCATGACGTTGCGTGTTCCCGGCGTGACGTCGCGGGTTCTTGGCGTGACGTCGCGTGTTCCCGGCGTGACGTCGCGTGTTCCCGGCGTGACGTCGCGTGTTCCCGGCGTGACGTCGCGTGTTCCCGGCGTGACGTCGCGTGTTCCCGGCGTGACGTCGCGTGTTCTTCCCGTGACGTCGCGTGTTCTCGGCGTGACGTCGCGCGTGCACGCGTGCGAGGCGCACGCTGACGCTCTCTCGTCCCGTGACAGGACCGCGCCCCACCCCGGGCGCCTGAGGACTGACGCGGGTCCCGCGACGTCGACGACACACGGGACACGGGACGGCGGTCGCCTAGGGACCCCGCGTGTGGGTGGGTGGGGGGGTGGGTGACGTCATCGTGGGCGGGGCCCCGGGGGAAACTGTCCGTCACGTGGCCGGCCCCGCCCACCACCACCCCCGGGGGGGGGGAAAAAAATTTTTCGAGTAAATTTTGAAATTTCGAAATTAAAATTTGGGAAATTTTTCCGGGAAATTCTGAGTGTTCGAAATTTGGGAAATTGAAAATCGGAAATCGAAATCGAAAATTTTCGTTCCCGCGTGACGTGTGAGAAGGCCCGGGATTCACGCGCCGGATTCTCGCAGCGGCGTTTTCTAAATTTAATTTTAAATTTTTAAGAAAAATTCGCTGGAATTTCGTCGTGAAATAGAAATGACTACGGTAATTCGTCCCCCTCCTCGGCGGTTCCGGGACGCGGACCGCGCCCGGCGCGGCGGGAAACACCTATTTATCCTCCGGGGGGAAAAAAAAGAAATCTGAAATTGTGAAAAATTTTGATGAAATTTGTGAATTTGATTAAAATTTCAATAAAATTTTCAAAGTTTGAAAAATTCGTGATTTTTGATTAAAAATCTTGAAACCGATGAATTAACAAAAACCACTCCGGGGGTTTTCTTCGTACGATTTCTCGCCGCGGCGGCGTCGCACGGAAAATCCGAGTTCCGGTAAAATCATTGCCGGGGAGAACGGCGGAGTCGCGGCCGCGCCGCGCACACGCGTGTGATTACGGGGCAGGGAGAGTTTGACACGTGTGGAAAGTCAGAGCACGGGCCCGCGTGGCGGCGCTCAGGCCCGGTTCTCATGGTTTCCGTTTGGGGCCGTTTCCGTGACGTTTCTGGGGGAAAAAAAAAAAAATTGGAAATTTCAAAATCAAAATTTGGAAAATTTGAAATTTTTAAAAAAATCTTGAAAGTTCACTCTCGATTTAAAAGCTGGACTGTGACCGACTTAGAGCTTCCGTGTTTTCGTGTCCCCGTCTGCGCGGCGTCGAAATCACGTTCCATGTCGCTTTCACGCGTGTCCGTGTCCCCCCTCCCTGGCAGCCATGACACCGCCGCCCCTGCACGTGTCCTTCTCGGCCAGCGGCTTCGCGGGAGGATCGAGGTAACGGTGGGGTCGGGGGGTCACGGGGGGTCACGCGCGTGCGCGGGGACGCGGGCGCGCGCGTGTGAAAAAAAACCGCGCGTGACGCGAACACGTCACGTGTCGCGTGTGCTATGGTCGCGGGTCGCGCGCGTGTCGCGCGGGTCCGTGACCCGCGACACGTGACACGCGGTCCCCGGCGCCCACGTCCGGCCGTTCCTTGTGTGTCGCATGCACACGCGTGTGCAGGGACATGGACGTCCACACGGGACGCGCCTACGTCACATGTTGCGTGTTATTCGCGCACGCGTGAGCCCGCGACACGTGACACACGCTCCCCAGCGCACCCACACGGGGCGTCCCGTGCGCGTCCGGCCGTTCCCTGTGCGTACACGTGTGCATGTGTGTGTTTTCCGTGTGCCGCAGGCGTGCACGCGGTTCGCCTACGACCTCGCGGAGGAGACGCGGCGGCAGCCGCTGGGCGCCGTGACCCCCGGGTACGACTTCATGGGCCGGCTGAGGTGCGTGTGCGTGGGGACGCGTGGGGGGGAACGACGCAGACACACGCGTGTGAGAGAACACGGATCATTCCGTGACGTCCCGTGTTCGCGTGATCGCGGCTTCACGGGCGCGACGCGGGGTTCACACGCACACGCGTGTAACGTCCCGTCCGCATGCCAGGCCCGGCGTGGAGCGGCTCCTCCCTCCCGACGCCCACGCCCGGGCGCATGGGCGCCTGCACGTGTCCGTGACGCCCGCGCGGCGCCGCGAGAACCGCCTGGTGTCGGCGTTCCCGTCCCGGGAGGACCTGGTGCAGGTGAGCGGGGTCACGCGTGCGAGGGGCACACGGGATCTGCGCACGCGTGAGAAAACACGCCAACACGCGTGCACACGTGATGACACGTGGTCGTGGGCGCATGCGACCTTTACCCCGGCGTGGGCGCGCGTCGCACGCGCACGCCGGCCCCCGGCCCGCGCAACCCCACATCCCGCTCACGCGTGTCCCGTGTCCCCCCCCCAGGTCCTCCTCGCCAGCAGCACATGGGACCGCGGGGCGGGCGGGGCTTCCCGGGGACACGTGACACGTGACACACGTGACCATACGTGACACGTGTTTCACGCGACGACACGCGTGTTTTTTCACACCACACGCGTGTTTTCCCACGACACACGCGTGTTTCCCCGTGTCACGACTCACTCCCCGTCCCCTCCCGCCCCCCCCCCGCCCCGCCCCGCCCCAGCTCTCCCTGGCCAACCTGACACGCCTGCGCCACGCGCTCTTCCCGCCCCCGCGCCCCGCCCTGGAGGCGGCCTTCTACGGCGGCTTCCGCGACGCCGTGCGCTTCCTGCGCCGCGAGGGCTGGCTCCGGTGAACACGCGTGGGCGCGCGCGCGCGGAGACCCCCGAATCCCACGTGCGTGTGCGACGGACACGCGTGGGCGGCGAGTCAACACGGGACGGACACGGACACACACGCGTGTGCCTGCGTGTCCGCGCGCGCGCCGGCGCCCCCGACGACCCCCGGCCCGGGACGGCATCCGGATCCGCCCACCGCGTCCGGAGCGTGAGCGAGCGACACGCGTGTGGCGCGCGTGACTCCGTCCCCGGGACCCCGGGACGGACACGCCAGGAGGCGGGGCCCCGGCCTGGTCCTCGGGGGCGGGACTTCCTGTGGGGCGAAGATTGATGGGCGGGCGGGCCCCGGAATTTGAAATAAAAAATTTTCATTTTGGTAAATTTCAAAAATTTGAAATTTTTTTTTTTGTTTCCGAATTTTGGTTTTTGAATTTCGAAATTTAAAAAAAAATATTCCGCCCGGCGTGTTGTTGGCGTGGCGTCTCTAGTTTTTCTCTGGCGTGCTCGGTCGACCGTCGCGGGACGGGCGGGCGGGCGCCGAGATTTAGAATTAAATTTTTAAATTTAATTTTGAATTCAATTTTTTGTCTCCCGAAAATTGTTTTCAAAATTCACCTGAATTTTTTAAATTTATTTTTCAATTTCTGTTTTTTTTATTTAAATTTTATTTTTTTTTTTTGTATTTTTTTTTTTGCCTTTGTTTCCCTCCGTGCTCCGGAATCTACGGACAGAAACCTGAAAATTCAAATTCAAAAATTTCCAGAGTCAGAAAAAAGAAAAAAACATTTTTCCCGAAAAAATTAAAAAATCAAATTTGAAAAATTTCAAAATTGAAATTGAAATCAAACACTCAAACTTTTTGTTTTTTTTGGAACCTGGGGACGCCGTCCCACGTTTATTCTCGCTTTCGCGCGAACACGGTGTCTGGGGAGACGTTTTCACATTAACGGATTCTGAAGCTCACTTTTACTCGTCCTTCGCACACGGGCCGCGCACGGCGTGCGGTTTTTTTTTTTCCGGGGAATAAATATGGGGGCGACACACACGGGCGCGGGGACGGAGACGAGGGAGGGGCGCAGACGGGGAGACGTGGCGCCCCAGGGGGCGCGGTGGGGGCGGAATAAATAAATAACGCGGGAGGAGGTGGAATAAATAACGAAGTGAAAATTGAAATTTGGCGGGAAATGAAAACTAAAATTTTCGTTTGGAAACAAAAGGAAAATTTCAAAAACGAAAAATAAAAATCTAAAAGTTAAAGGGAAAAATAAAGAAAAAAAAACCCACAGGAACAGATCAGTGAGAAATTTTAAATTTAAACATTTTCAAATTTCAAAGTTCAAAACCAACAAAATTCGAAAAATTTAAAATTTCAAATCAAAAAATAAAATGAAAAAATTCTAAATTTTAAAATTAAAACCAAAAATTTGAAAATTTAAATTTAAAATTTTAAATCAAATATTAAAAAAATCGGGAAACGAGAAAAAACAAAAAAAACGTGACACATGGCGCGCGGCGCCTCCCCCCACCCCCGGAACCGCGTGGGACGCCGCGCGGGGTCACGCCATGCACATGCTGGTGACACGGGACCCACACGGGGAGGGCGGGGACGACGGTGCCCGGCGCACGCGTGTTCCCGCGGACGCGGGTCGCGGCGTTCCCGGGGAGGCGGAGCGTCCGGGAGACGTGCACACCACGCGGACGGGGGGGCCGAGGGTGGGGGCGCGGACACGCGTGTGCACGCGCACACGGGACACTGACCGGGTCGACGCGGGGGGGGGGCGTGGACGTGAATACTGACAGTGGCCAGGGGGCGGGGCGGGGGGTTCACAGGTGCGTGTCTCGTTGCACGAGGGTCTCCGGGCGGCGCACGCGTGTGCCGGGGAACATGCACACGCATGTCTCAGGGTCCACACGCACGCGCGCGTCCGGGTCCACACGGGCCCCGGCGCACACGCATGCGCACGCCTCCGTCGTCACATTCGTCTCGGGCTTCACACGGGACGTGTCCGTGGCGCACGCGGGTCACGCGTGCTCCCAGGGGAGCATCACGTGCACGCGCCGCGTCCTGCGTCCCAAACACTGGGCGGCGGCGAAGCAGCAGCAGCAGCAGCAGCGGCGGCGGCGGCGGCGGCGGCGGGGCACACGCGTGTGCAAAACCGCACACGCCTCCTTCACGCGTTTCCGGAAACTTCTGCGCGTGTGGCCCGGGGGAGGGTGGGGGCCTCCGGGGTCGCGGCCCGCGACCCCCGCCGACCCCGGAAGGTCCCACACGCGCCGACCGACCCGTGTTGGCGTGTCCTTGGCGTGTCCTTGGCGTGTCGGTGGCGTGTTCCGTGCCCGTCAGCGCCCGCGGGCGTCGTCGCCGGCGCAGTGGCACGCCAGGGCGGAGGGGGCGGAGCGGCAGCAGAGCTGCAGCCAGGGCTTCCAGACGAGGTTGGCGGGCGAGAGCTGGTCGGGCACGGCGGGGTCGAGCGTGCGGGCGTGGGCGCGGACGGCGGCGGCCACGGCGGCCAGGACGGCGTGGTAGCGGGGCTCGGCGGCCGGGGTCAGCGGGCGGCGCTCGCCGGGGTCGCGGGAGAGGTCGAAGAGCAGCGGGGGGGTCGTGGCGCGTGACGTGGTCGCCGTGGCAGAAGCACACGTGCGTGGAGAAGCAGCCGTTGGCGCCCGCCGGGTCGAACTTGGGCGTGAAGAAGAAGGCCTTCCACACGGCCGTGTCTGCGGGGGGCGGGGCGTGAACACGCGTGTGAGACATGGGGACGCGTCATCGACACGTGAACACGCGTGCGACACACATGGTGACATGTCATTTACCCGTGAACGTGCGTGTGTGACAGACGTGGTAACGCGTCATTTACTCAGCGACACGTGAACACGCGTGCGCAACGGGTACATAAACGTCGTTGACACATGAACACGCATGTGCGGTGGACGCGGCAACACGTCACGGACACGTGAACATGCGTGTGCGATGGGTACACAAACGTCATCAACACGTGTGCGACATGGTAACATGTCATTTACACGTGAACACGCGTGTGAGGCGGACGCGGTAATGCGTCAACAGAAACACACGTGTGCGGCGGATACACAAAATTCATCAACACGTGCACACGCGTGTGCGGCGGACATGGTGACGCGTCCTCGGGATGTGGACGCGTGTGAGTGGTGGACACGGTAATGTGTCATGGACACACGAACATGCGTGTGCTGGTGCAGGGAGGGCAAGGGACACATAAGACGGGGTGACGGGGGGTGGGGACGGTGCCAGTCGGGGGAGCGTGTGCGCTAAGCGCGTGCGGGTGAGAGGGGAGGTCGACACACGTGAGGCGTGGGCGGGGCGTGTTCAGCGTGTGCGCGAGGCGCGTGCCGTGATTTAAGTGTGTGCGAAGCGTGTTTAAGGTGTGTGTGAGGCGTGTGTCAGGCGTTTACGTGGCGAGTGCGAGGCATGTGCGCGTGCCTCCACGGCGCGCGTTAGCCGTGTGGCGCGATTCATGTGTGCGGGAGGCGTGTGCGCATGCATCAAGCACACGCATTAGGCGCGCTGCACCATTTAAGCGTGTGCGAGGCGTGTACGGGGCCTGTGCACGCGCGTTCACCGCAGGTGTCAGGCGCATCGCGCGATGCAAGCGTGTCGGTGGCGTGCGCACGCGCGTTTGGTGTGTGTCATGTGCGTCACGTGCTTTTTGCGTGTCCGTGGCGTGTTGCAGGGCGTGTGCTTGGCGTGCGCGCTCACCGTTCCGCGGGCGCCAGCGCACGGCGTTCAGGTAGGCGTTGCAGTAGTGGAAGAGGAACTCGTGCGCCGACCGCGTGGTCCGGCCGCGCAGCAGCGGCATCAGGTCGCGCCCGTCGATCACCCTGCGGGGCGGGGCGGGGGGGGCGGGGCACACGCGTGGGCGCGGGGCGGGGCGCGGGGAGAGCGGAGGAAAAAAAAACACACACGCACGCGGGGACACACGCGTGTGCGCGCGTCCACGGTCACGCGTGTCCACGCGTTAGGGACGTCCCGCCTGTCAATCACCTCCCTTCCCGACAGGAAGTCCCGCCCGGCTGTCCGTCAAGCCGCCCATAGACAGGAAGTCCCGCCCCAAATCAAGCAAAAAACACGTGTGCATGTCTGGGTCACGCGTGTTCACGCGCCGGGGTCCCGCACCGGGCTGTCAGTCGTCCCACAGGAAGTCCCACCCCGCTGTCCATCAAGCCGCCCATAGACAGGAAGTCCTGCCTCCCCACCAAAAAAAAACGCGTGTGCATGTCCGGGTCACGCGTGTTCACGCGCGGGCATGTCTGTCTGTCGGCCAGTCATCCCACAGGAAGTCCCGCCCGGCTGTCCATCTTGTTGCCAGTAGACAGGAAGTCCCACCCCCAAAAAACACCAAAAAAAAAAAAACACCCCAAAGAAACCAGACACACGTGCGCACGTCCCTGTCACGCGTGTGCACGCGTGGATGGCCGCGCACGCACGCACGCGTGTCGCCCGCCCGCCCGCCCCGTGACTCACCGGTCCGGCGGGAGCCCGGCCCCCGCCAGGGCGGCCACGGTGGGGAAGACGTCCATGTGGCTCGTGGGCTCGGCGACCTCCGACCCCGCGGGGAGCATCATGGGGAAGCGCACGAGGCCCGGCACGCGGATGCCGCCCTCCCAGTTGTTCGCCTTCCCGCCTGCGGGGCGCGCGGAGCACACGCCAAGGACATGCCAGGGACACGGGGAGAGACACGGGTTTCGCACGTTGACTCGCGGGAACACGCGTGTGGGTGTTCAAACACGTTCACCGCGCACACGCGTGCGAGCCCGGACCCACCCGGCCGCCCCCGCGCGCGCCCCCTGGTCGGTCGATGCCGTTCATACCACGCGGAACCGCGCGTGTGCGCGCGCAAACCCGTCAGGGTAAATCTGTCAACGGGACCGTGTGCACACGCGTGTGTCCCGCCCGGCCGCCCCGCTCCCCGCGGCGGAGCCCGTGGGTCGCACGGTGCATCACGCGGGCGCGCCCACGGGAACACACATGTGCGTGCATAAATGTAAGCACGTTGGCTGTGCACGTGGGAACACGCGTGTGCGCGCGCGGCCCCACGTAACCACGTCGCCCGTGCCCACGTGTGCGGGTGTGCTCGCCGCCCCGCCCCGCCCTCGCCCTGGTGTGCAACACACGGAGCCCCACGTGTCACGCGGCATCACGCGTGTGTGCACGGGTGAACACGCGTGTGCGCGCGTGTGAACACGGACACATGCCGGCCGCGCGCGCCCCCGCGTGCGCGCTCACCGCGGTAGATGCCGTTGCTGCCGCCGTGCACCTCGCCCCGGGCCGTGACCTCCTCCACGTGGGCCCCGTGGTCGGACGAGAAGTACACGAGCGTGTGGTTGGCCAGGCCCAGGCGGTCGAGCGCGTCCAGGATCTGACCTGCGGGCGGGGCACACGCGTGTGGGCGAGTCGCGCACGCTGCTCATGGTCACACTTGTGCACACACGTAACCACATACGTGGGTTTTTCACACACACACGTGTGCACACACGCGCCGACACGCAGACACGCACGCGGCCACTGGGGTTCCCACGCTCACACATATGTACGTTTCTCGTGGTCGCACGCGTGTGCGCACGCTTCACACACCCATGTCGGTTTTTCACACACATGTGTGCACGCACGCGCAGACACGCAAACACGCACGCGGCCACCGGGGTGCGCCGGGCCCCGGCACGCACGCTCACGGCCCCCCTCGCGTGCTGACCCGTCCGCGTGTGCGCACACGCGTGTGCGTCCAGACACGCACGCACGCGCACAGGCTCACATCCAGACGCCGATCCACTCGCCCTCCGCCACACGCGTGTGCAGCGCCCGCTAACACGTGCCTGTGCGGGGCGACGCAGGCACAGCCACACGTTCACACGCGACCACACACACACAGTGACACACGCGGTGGCGGTCACTCGCGCGCAGACACACGCCGACACGCTCCCACACGTGTGCACGGTTGCCGCCCCCGGAGATCCTGCACGCAGACGCGCACGCAGACCCGCAAGTGGGGGTCCGCACGCGCACGCGCACACGCTAACGCGTGGCGACACGCACAAGCGCGCGCGCAGACACACACACACAGGAAGCGCGGACACGCGCGCGCGCACACGTGAACACGGCGGCCGGGTCGGCACCTGTGTGCGCCCCCATGCCGATTTAAACCCGTGCAAACCCGCGCACACCCACACACAGGAACGCAGATGCGCGCACACGTGAGCACGGCGACCGGGTCGGCCCGTGTGTGGCGCCCACGCACCCACACGCGGGTGCAGACACACGTGGACACACGCCCACGCCCGCAAACACCACGCGCACACGTGTGAACACCAACACGCGCACGCGCTAATGCGCGAACACGTGTGAACACGCACACACACGGACACACACACGCACACATGAGCATGTGCGCACACGCTAACGCGCACACGCCAACACGCGCGCACGCGCCCCGCACACGCGTGCCCCCGCCCCGCCCCGCCCCGCCCCGCCCCGCGCTCACCCACGCTCCAGTCCATCTCCTCGGCCGCGTCCCCGTACGCCCCGTGCCGGCTCCTCCGCGCGAAGTCGGCGCCCGCGAAGTGCGCCGTGTGCACGTGCAGGAACGACACGAACAGCAGGAACGGCGCGTGCGCGTGTCTGCGGGGCGGGGGGCGGGGCTCGCACACGCGCACGCACGCACACGCGTGTGTGGGGACCCGCGACCCACGCGCCCCGGCCCCGCCCCGCCCCGTCCTGGGAGACCTCCCCCCCGTCCCCCCCGACCGGCACCATCCCGACTCCCCTCGTGACTCTCTCTGACCCCGACCGGCACCATCCCAACCCCCCCCAGGTGACTCTAGGACCCCGACCGGCACCATCCCAACTCCCCACGTGGCTCTAGGGCCCCGACTGGCACCATTCCCACCCCCGCCCCCCCCATGTCATCCCGGGACCCCGACTGGCACCATCCCAACCCCCCGAGACCCCATCCTGGGACCCCGGCTGGCACCATTCCCGCCCCCCACGTGATACCAAGGCCTGGGACCGGCACCATCCCAGCCCCCATGTCACTCTCTGACCCCGGCCGGCACCATTCCCACTCCCCCGGGTGACTCTGCGACCCCGAGTGGCACCATTCCCACCCCCTCATCCCATCCCGTGACCCCGACCGGCACCATCCCAACCCCCCACGCCATGTTATGACCCCAACCGGCACTATCCCCACCCCCCCCAGGTGACTCTCGGACCCCGACCGGCACCATCCCGACCCCCCACGCCATCACATCCCATCCCGTGACCCCGACCGGCACCATTCCAACCCCCCCGGGTGACTCTGCGACCCCGAGTGGCACCATTCCCACCCCCTCATCCCATCCTATGACCCTGACCGGCACCATCCCAACCCCCCCAAGGTTATCCTGTGACCCCCCCCCCGCGACCCCCCCCCCCCCAACGCGCCCCCGACCCCCCGGCCCCCCCCCCGCCCCCGCCCCCGCCTCACCTCTCGAGGAACCCGACGGCCTGGCGGGCCAGGCGCTGGGCCAGGCGGTCGTAGGCGGCGGGCTGCTGGGTGACCTCGAACCCGGTCATGAGGAAGCAGTTGGCGGGGCGGAAGTAGCGCAGGAAGGCCAGGAAGGCGGCGGCCACGGCGCCCGCCAGCAGCGCCAGGGCCAGGAAGGCGGCGGGCGGCACGCGGGCCAGGCGCAGGCAGCGCAGCAGCGCCAGGGTCAGCACGGCCGCGCACAGCGCCTGCAGCGGCGCGAACACCAGCCAGCGCACGCCCGCCCCGAACACCGTGCCCGCCCCGGGCCGGCAGTCCCGCAGGTTGGTCACCGGCGCCCCGTGGAAGAAGTCGAACCCGTGCCGCAGCGGGTGGTGGCAGAAGTCGCCGCGGTGCCGGCAGCTCAGGCCCAGGTGCCACTTGCCTGTGCGGGGACGGGGGGGGGGGGGGGTGGGGTGGGGTGGGGGGGTGAGGCGGGAGAGCACAGGGAGGGGGCGGGGGGGTCAGCCGGGGGGGTCCCGCGGGGTATGGCGTTGGGGGGGGTTGGGATGGTGCCCGTCGGGGTCATAGGATGACATTGGGGGGTGGGAATGTTGCCAGTCGGGGTCATGGGATCGTGTGGGGGGGTGGGGATGGTGCCAGTCGGGGTCATTGGGTGACGCGGGGGGTCGGGACGGTGTCGGTCGGGGTCCGGGGGGTCGGGATGGTGCCGGTCGGGGGTCGCAGGGTGACGTGGGGGGTCAGGATGGTGCCAGTCGGGGTTGTAGAATGACACGGGGGGGGTCGGGATGGTGCCGGTCGGGGGTCACAGGGTGACGTGAGGGGTCGGGATGGTGCCGGTTGGGGTCGTGGGATAGCGGGGGGGGTTGGAATGATGTCAGTCGGGGTCATAGGATGACATGGGGGGTTGGGATGGTGTCAGTCAGGGGTCCCAGGGTGGCGTGGGGGGTGGGGATGGTGCCGGTCGGGGGTCATGGCATGATGTGGGGGGTCGGGATGGTGCCGGTCGGGGCCCGGGGGGTCGGGATGGTGCCGGTCGGGGGTCGTAGGGTGGTGTGGGGGGTCGGGATGGTGTCGGTCGTGGGACGGGGAGTTGGGATGGTGCCGGTCAAGAGTCATGGGATGGCGTGGGGGGTGGGGATGGTGTCGGTCGGGGTCCCGGGATGGGACGTAATGACGTGGGGAGTCGGGATGATGCCGGTCGGGGTTGTAGAATGACACGGGGGGGGTGGGAATGGTGCCGCTCGGGGGTCCCGGGACGACGCGGGGGGTTGGAATGGGGCCAGTCAGGGGTGTTAGGATGACACGGGGGGGTGGGAATGGTGCCCGTCGGGGTCATAGGATGACGTGGGGGGTCGGGATGGTGCCGCTCGGGGGTCGCGGGACGACGCGGGAGGCCCCGGGGGGGGGTGGGGATGGTGCCGCCCCCCGACCCCGACCCCGGCCCCCGACCCCGACCCCGGCCCCCCGGCCCCCGACCCCGACCCCGACCCCGCCCCCCGCGGCCCCCGACTCACCGACGAGCCCCGTGGCGTAGCCGCGCTCCTGCAGCAGCCGCGCGAAGGTGACCTCGCCGGGGGGCAGCCCGCCCGAGGAGGCCGCGAACAGGAACACGCCCACGCGGTTGTGCGACGCCATGCCTGCGGGCGGGGCGGGGTCGCGGGGGGTCAGGGGGGGTCACAGGGGGTCACACGGGGGGTCACAGGGGTCAGGGGAGTCACACGGGGGTCACGGGGGGGTCACACGGGGGGTCACAGGGGTCACAAAGGGTCAGACAGGGGTCATATGGGTCACACGGGCTCACATGGGGGTCACAGGGGTCAGTGTGGGGTCACGGGCACGTCACGCGGGGTCACACGGGGTCACATGGGGTGACATGGGGTCACACGGGGTCACACGGGGGGGCACACAGGGCCAGACAGGGTCATGTGAGGTCAGAGACGTCACACGGGGTCACACGGGGTCACCGGGGGTCACCCAGGGGTCACGCAGAGCGTCATAAAGGGTCACACGGGGTCACACAGAGTCAGACAAGGTCACATGATGTCACATGGGGTCACACAGGGGGGCACAGGGTGTCATGGGTTCACATGAGGGGTCACAGGGGTCACATAGGGGTCACATGATGTCACACAGGGGTTACACGGGGTCACATGATGTCTCAGGGGGGTCACGGGGTGTCATGAGGGGTCAAGGGGTCACACGGGGTCACATGATGTCACACAGGGGTCAAATGGGGGTCACACAGGGTCACACGGGGTCACGCACACGCATGTTCCCGTGTCCACCCCACGCGCCCGCCTCCCGGTGACCCCCCCGCGGTGACCCCGCGCCCCCCCCGACGGGTCACACGCGTCCCGCCCCCCCCACCCCCACCCCGCGGGGCTCATGCGTCGCCGCCGTCACACGCGTGTTCCCGTGTTCGCGCGACCCCCCCGCGCCCCCCCCACCCCGCTCACCCGAGCGCACGGGGTAGCGTCCCGTGAGGAAGGCGGCCCGGCTGGGCGTGCACAGGGGCGCGGCCGCCAGGTGCTGCGTCAGCTTCACGCCCTCGCGCGCCAGGCGGTCGATGTTCGGGGTCCTGCGCGGGGGCGGGGGGGGGGGGCGGGGAGGGGACACGCGTGTGACCCGGGGGGTCGGGGGTCACGGGTCACCGCTCCGGGGTCAGGGGTCAGGTTCCCACGCGACGGACACACGCGTGGGACGGACACACGCGTGGGACGGACACGCGTGTGGGACCCGGGGCCGGGGTCGGGGTCGGGGTCGGGAGTCACCGCTCTGGGGTCAGGGTGGGGTCGGGTCAGAGGTCACAGGGCGGCCCCCCCCCCCCCGGTGGGGTCAGGGGTCAC
This sequence comes from Peromyscus californicus insignis, assembly GCF_007827085.1. Taxonomy (NCBI): domain Eukaryota; kingdom Metazoa; phylum Chordata; class Mammalia; order Rodentia; family Cricetidae; genus Peromyscus; species Peromyscus californicus. Next base: position 9,693 of record NW_026294409.1, on the reverse strand, counting down.
GGCCCCGGGGCACACGAGACGAACGTGTGATGGAGACGTGAGCGTCACACGCGTGGGACCCGGGGTCGGTTTCCAGGGGTCCCAGTTCCGGGGTCGGGGGGGGTCGCCGGCCGCCCCCGGGGGGGGGGGTCAGGGGTCAGTCAGCTCGGGGGGTTCAGGGGGGGCGTCCCGGGGGACACGCGACACGGACACGTGACGGACACACGCGAGCGACACGGGACACACATGTCGCGGGTGGCGGGTCCCCCCCCCCCGGGGTCCCAGTTCCGGGGTCGGGGGGGGGCCCGGGGGTCACCCCCGGGGGTCAATGGGGGTCAGGTCGGGGGGTCGTCAGGGGTCCCGGGAGGACACGCGGCGGACACGCGCGTGTGACACGCGTGTGGTGTGACGTGTGTGTGTCGGGGTCCGGGGGTCGCCCCGGGGTCGGGGCCCCGCGCACCTGAGCGTGGTGTTGCCGTAGCAGCCGGGGTCGCCGATGCCCAGGTCGTCGGCCATGATGAGCACGAAGTTGGGCCGGGGCGGGGCGTCATGGCCGCCGGCGGCGGGGGCGGGGCCCGCGGGCAGCAGCAGCAGCAGCAGCAGCGGCGGGAACATGGCGGCCCTGCGGGGGGGGGCGGGTCAGCAGCGTGGACTGAGCGCATGGTACTTACCGTGCACTTAGCGTGTGCTTACCGTGTACTTAGCATGTACTTAGCATGTACTTAGCGTGTCGTAGTTGGCGAGCACCGAGCGTGTTCTTGGCGAGGACTGAGCGTGGACCTCGTGGGTCGTGCTCTCTGTGTGCGCGGCACTGAGCGTGTCGGAGGCGTGTGCTTGGCATGGAGTACTTAGTGAGGACTTAGCATGTTGGAAGCGTGTGCTTAGCGTCGCGAGCACCCGGCGTGTTCCAAGCGGGTCCTTCACGTGTAGTACTCAGTGCGTGGTACTGAGCGTGTCGGAGGCGTGTGCTTGGCATGTAGTGCTGACTGCGCCCCTAGCGAGCGCCCAGCGTGCCCTGGACGAGGACTTAGCGTGTTGTAGGCGTGTCCTGAGCGTGCACCGAGCGTGTTCTTAGCGGGTCCTTAGCGTGTGGCGCTCAGTCACACGGACTCAGCGTGCACTCAGCACCCAGTACTGACCAAGCACCCAGCGCCCCGCTTAACATGGACCAAGCGTGTTCCTGGCGTGTCATGGCGTGTTCTTAGCGCGCCGACCTCCGACCCCCCCCGGGTGCTGGGCGCCGAGTCCTCGGGAGGCCCCGGGGGGACCGAGCACAGCACCCCGACCCCCCCTGACCCGCTTCACACGTCCCACACGCGAACGTCATACGTGACGTCATACGTGACGTCATACGTGACGTCGCTCGCCAGGGCGTCACGCGGGGGGGCTGGTGACCCCCTCCCGCCCCGAGGCCCCGTGACGTCACTCGCGCCCGCCCCCGCCCCGTTTCCTCCCCACCTCAACATGCTAAGAACATGCTAAGGACCAAGAAAAAAAAAAAAAAGGCCCCGGGGCGGTCGGGGGTGGGCGGGGCCTCGGGGGGGGTCACGGGGTCGACCCTTCTGACCCCCTCCGACCGCGTGACGTCACTCACACCCACCCCCGAAACACCCCCGCGCGCGAACATGCTAAGAACATGCTAAGGACCGAGAACAAACAAACCAAAACAAAAAAATGGCGGCCCCGGGGCGGGTCGGGGGTGGGCGGGGCCTCCGGGGGGGTCACGGGGTCGACCCCTGTGACCCCCGCTGACCCCTCTGACCCCGTGACGTCACTCAAACCCACCCCGACCACCCCCAACATGCTAAAAACATGCTAAGGACCGAGATCAAAAAATAAAAATGGCCCCGGGGCGGGTCGGGGGTGGGCGGGGCCTCGGGGGGGGGTCACGGGGTCGACCCCTGTGACCCCCCCACTGACCCCCACTGACCCCGTGACGTCACTCAAACTCACCCCGTTCCCCCCCCAACATGCTAAGAACATGCTAAGGGCCGAGAAAAGAAAATAAATGTGGCCCCGGGCGGGGGGCGTGGCCTCGGGGGGGGTCGCGGGGTCGACCCCGCGCCGACCCCGTGACCCCGTGACCCCCCTCGACCCCGCGCCGACCCCGACTCACCGCCTCAGTCACCGTGGCGCTCGGTTCCTCTCGGCGCGCGCGGGTCCCGGGGCCGCGGCGGGTCGTGTAGGAGTCCGTGAGTCCGAGGCCGCGGCCGGGGTGTCCTCTTGAATCCCGGCGTGCCCCGCGGGCCCGCCCCGTGACGTCACCCGCGGCCCCGCCCCCCTCCGGGCGCGCATTCCAGGGCGGGCGGGGCGGGCGGGAGGCGCTTCCGGTGCCGTGCCAGGGCGTGGGCGTCCGTCACCGACGGTTGCCTGGCGACCCGGGAGGGACTTCCGGTCCCAATCTCTGTCCGGAGTGTCAGTCAGGGCTGTTTCCTAGCGACCCGGGAGGGACTTCCGGTGTTACTCCTGCTCCTTGGTGTCCATCACGGAGGTTTCCTAGCAATTTGGGAGGGACTTCCGGTCCAAGTCTTGAGCGATATGTCAATCACGGGGGTTTCCTAGCGACCAGGGCGGGACTTCCGGCTTCCTGCGGAGTGACTCAGGAATCCTCCAGGAAGAAAACAGCCCCGGGGCCCGCATTCCTGGGCGCCTGTCACTCAGGGGGCCGCGCGGGAGGGACTTCCGGTCCCAATCCCTGTCTGGAGCGTCAGTCACGGTGGTTTCCTGGCGACCCGGGAGGGACTTCCGGTGTCACGCCTGGTCCTGGGTGTCCATCAGGGAGGTTTCCTAGCAATTTGGGAGGGACTTCCGTTCCGAGTCTTGAATGATACGTCACTCACGAGCGTGTCCTAGCAACCAGGGCGGGACTTCCGGCTTCCTCTCGGATGACTCAGGAGTCGTCCAGGACAAAAACAGCCCCGGGGCCCGCATTCCTGGGCGCCTGTCACTCAGCGGCGCCGCGCGGGAGGGACTTCCGGTCCCGCGCCAGGTCACCGGTGTCTATCACAACGGTTTCCTAGCGACCGGGGAGGGACTTGTGGTCCGAGTCCCGAATACTGTGTCAGTCACAGCGGTTTCCTAGCGACCAGGGCGGGACTTCCGCCTTCCTGTGGCGTGACTCAGGAATCGTCCAGGAATAAACAGCCCCGGGGTCCGCATTCCCGGGCGGCTGTCCGTCACGGCCGCGTGGGCGGGACTTCCGGTGACTCCGCGGAGTGACGGACACGGCCCCGGGGTCCGCATTCCCGGGCGGCTGTCCGTCACGGCCGCGTGGGCGGGACTTCCGGAATGCGGAGTGACGGACGCGGCCCCGGGGTCCGCATTCCCGGGCGGCTGTCCGTCACGGCCGCGTGGGCGGGACTTCCGGATGCCACCGCGGAGTGACGGACACGGGCCCGGGGTCCGCATTCCCGGGCGGGCTGTCCGTCACGGCCGCGTGGGCGGGACTTCCGGAATGCGGAGTGACTGACACGGCCCCGGGGTCCGCATTCCCGGGCGGCTGTCCGTCACGGCCGCGTGGGCGGGACTTCCGGATGCCACAGCGGAGTGACTGACACGGCCCCGGGGTCCGCATTCCCGGGCGGCTGTCCGTCAGGGTCGCGTGGGCGGGACTTCCGGATGCCACCGCGGAGTGACGGACACGGCCCCCGGGGTCCGCATTCCCGGGCGGCTGTCCGTCACGGCCGCGTGGGCGGGACTTCCGGATGACAATGCGGAGTGACGGACACAGCCCAGGGGTCCGCATTCCCGGGCGGCTGTCCGTCACGGCCGCGTGGGCGGGACTTCCGGATGACACCGCGGAGTGACGGACACGGCCCCGGGGTCGGCATTCCCGGGCGGCTGTCCGTCACGGCCGCGTGGGCGGGACTTCCGGATGACAATGCGGAGTGACTGACACGGCCCCGGGGTCCGCATTCCCGCGCGGCTGTCCGTCACGGCCGCGTGGGCGGGACTTCCGGAATGCGGAGTGACGGACACGGCCCCGGGGTCCGCATTCCTCCGCGGCTGTCCGTCAGGGCCGCGTGGGCGGGACTTCCGGATGACAATGCGGAGTGACGGACGCGGCCCCGGGGTCCGCATTCCCGGGCGGCTGTCCGTCACGGCCGCGTGGGCGGGACTTCCGGATGCCACCGCGGAGTGACTGACACGGCCCCGGGGTCCGCATTCCCGGGCGGCTGTCCGTCACGGCCGCGTGGGCGGGACTTCCGGAGACCCCGAGGAGTGACGGACACGGCCCCGGGGTCCGCATTCCCGGGCGGCTGTCCGTCACGGCCGCGTGGGCGGGACTTCCGGATGCCACCGCGGAGTGACGGACGCGTCCCCGGGGTCCGCATTCCCGGGCGGCTGTCCGTCACGGCCGCGTGGGCGGGACTTCCGGATGACACCCTGGGGAGTGACGGACACGGCCCCGGGGTCCGCATTCCCGGGCGGCTGTCCGTCACGGCCGCGTGGGCGGGACTTCCGGATGCCACCGCGGAGTGACGGACACGGCCCCGGGGTCCGCATTCCCGGGCGGCTGTCCGTCACGGCCGCGTGGGCGGGACTTCCGGATGCCACCGCGGAGTGACTGACACGGCCCCGGGGTCCGCATTCCCGGGCGGCTGTCCGTCACGGCCGCGTGGGCGGGACTTCCGGAGACCCCGAGGAGTGACGGACACGGCCCCGGGGTCCGCATTCCCGGGCGGCTGTCCGTCACGGCCGCGTGGGCGGGACTTCCGGATGCCCCCCGCGGAGTGACGGACACGGCCCAGGGGTCCGCATTCCCGGGCGGCTGTCCGTCACGGCCGCGTGGGCGGGACTTCCGGATGACACCCTGGGGAGTGACGGACACGGCCCCGGGGTCCGCATTCCCGGGCGGCTGTCCGTCACGGCCGCGTGGGCGGGACTTCCGGAATGCGGAGTGACGGACACGGCCCCGGGGTCCGCATTCCCGGGCGGCTGTCCGTCACGGCCGCGTGGGCGGGACTTCCGAATGCTCCGGCGGAGTGACGGACGCGGCCCCGGGGTCCGCATTCCCGGCCGGCTGTCCGTCACGGCCGCGTGGGCGGGACTTCCGGTGACTCCGCGGAGTGACGGACACGGCCCCGGGGTCCGCATTCCCGGGCGGCTGTCCGTCAAGGCCGCGTGGGCGGGACTTCCGGATGACAATGCGGAGTGACGGACGCGGCCCCGGGGTCCGCATTCCCGGGCGGCTGTCCGTCACGGCCGCGTGGGCGGGACTTCCGGATGCCTCCGCGGAGTGACGGACACGGCCCCGGGGTCCGCATTCCCGGGCGGCTGTCCGTCACGGCCGCGTGGGCGGGACTTCCGGATGACACCCTGGGGAGTGACGGACACAGCCCAGGGGTCCGCATTCCCGGGCGGCTGTCCGTCACGGCCGCGTGGGCGGGACTTCCGGATGACTCCGCGGAGTGATGGACACGGCCTCGGGGTCCGCATTCCCGGGCGGCTGTCCGTCACCCCCGCGTGGGCGGGACTTCCGGATGACAATGCGGAGTGACGGACACGGCCCCGGGGTCCGCATTCCCGGGCGGCTGTCCGTCACGGCCGCGTGGGCGGGACTTCCGGATGACACCCTGGGGAGTGACGGACACGGCCCCGGGGTCCGCATTCCCGGGCGGCTGTCCGTCACGGCCGCGTGGGCGGGACTTCCGGATGCCACCGCGGAGTGACGGACACGGCCCCGGGGTCCGCATTCCCGGGCGGCTGTCCGTCACGGCCGCGTGGGCGGGACTTCCGGATGACACCCTGGGGAGTGACGGACGCGGCCCCGGGTCCGCATTCCCGGGCGGCTGTCCGTCACGGCCGCGTGGGCGGGACTTCCGGGCGACCCATCGTTCCGGGTCCAAACAGCCCCGGGGTCCGCATTCCTGCGCCGCTGTCCATCATCGCCGTATCCTGGCGACCCGAGGCGGGACTTCCGGCCGCGCTTCCCTTCGTGCGTCCATCAAGGCCGTCGCCTGGCGACCCGAGGCGGGACTTCCTGCCGCGCTTCCCTTCGTGCGTCCATCATCAAGGCCGTCGCCTGGCGACCGGAGGCGGGACTTCCGGCCGCGCTTTCCTTCCCGCGTCCATCAAGGCCGTCGCCCGGCGACCGGAGGCGGGACTTCCGCCCCGCCGCTATTGTTTACGTTTTGCTGCCGTTTAATGGCGGTTCAGCGATTTTCAGGGTCCTTTTAAATGGATTGTTGTTTGATGTTGGGTTTTATTAAATCTTTTAGCCGTTTCGTGATGATGAAATCTTGTTATTATTTAATTTCGGTCATTATTTAAATTTTATCACCGTTTCGTTGTGGTTGATTGATTTTCATTGTCCTTAAAATTCGATTTTAATTATTATTAAATGTTGTTTAATTATTATTTTATGTGTCATTTAAATTCATTATTGTTTAGTTGTCGTTATTATTTAATTTTATCACCGTTTCATTGTGGTTAATTGATTTTAATGGTCCTTTAAATTCATTATTATTGAATTTTAATGATTATTACACCTTGTTATCATTTAATTTCTGTTATTATTTAATTTTATCACCGTTTCATTGTGGTTAATTGTTTTAATGGTCCTTTACATTCATTATTATTGAATTTTAATGATTATTACACCTTGTTATCATTTAATTTCTGTTATTATTTAATTTTATCACCGTTTCATTGTGGTTAATTGATTTTAATTGTCCTTTACATTCATTATTATTGAGTTTTAATGATCATTACACCTTGTTATCATTTAATTTCAATTATTATTTGATTTTATTACCGTTTAACTGTGGTTAAAATTGTTTTTAATTGTCCTTTAAGTTCATTATTATTTAATTTTAATGATCATTACACCTTGTTATCATTTAATTTCAATTATTATTTGATTTTATTACCGTTTCATTGTGGTTAAAATTGTTTTTAATTGTTCTTTACATTCATTATTATTGAATTTTAATGATTATTACATCTTGTTATTTAATTATTATTTTATGTCTCATTTAAATTCATTATTGTTTAATTTTCGTTATTATTTAATTTTATCACCGTTTCATTGTGGTTATCTGATTTTAATGGTCCTATACATTCTTTATTATTGAATTTTAATGATTATTAAGCCTTGTTATTATTTAATTATTATTTTTTTTGTCATTTAAATTCATTATTGTTTAATTTTAGTTATTTAAATTCATCACCCTTTCGTTGTGGTTAATTGATTTCAATGGTCTTTTCAATTTATTATTATTGAATTTTAATGATTATTAAATCTTGTTATCATTTAATTTCAATTATTATTTAATTTTATTACCGTTTAACTGTGGTTACTTGATTTTAGTTGTCCTTTACATTCATTAATATTGAATGTTAATGATTATTAAATCTTGTTATTATTTAATTTCAGTTACTATTTAATTTTATTACCGTTTCATTGGGGTTAATTGATTTTAATTGTCCTTTACATTCATTGTTATTGAATTTTAGTGATCATTACACCTTGTTATCATTTAATTTCTGTTATTATTTAATTTTATTGCCATTTAACTGTGGTTAATTGATTTTAATTGTCCTTTAAATTCATTATTATTGAATTTTAATGATTATGAAATCTTGTCATCATTTAATTTCAATTATTACTTAATTTTATTACAGTTTAATTGTGGTTAATTGTTTTAAATTGTCCTTTAAAATCATTATTATTGAGTTTTAGTGATTATTACACCTTGTCATCATTTAATTTCAATTATTATTTAATTTTATTACCGTTTAATTGTGGTTAATTTATTTTTAATTGTCCTTTAAATTCATTGTTATTGAGTTTTAATGATTATTAAATCTTGTCATCATTTAATTTTAATTATTATTAAATTTTGGTGTCATGTAAAATTATGGTGAATTGGTTTTATTTGTCTTTTAAATTCATTACTGTTTAATTTTGTCATTATTTAATTTTATTCCCAGTTAATTGTGGTCAATTCAATTGTGGTTAATTATTTTAGTTGTCCTTTACATTCATTATTATTGAATTGTAGTGATTATTAAATCTTGTTATCATTTAATTTCAATTATTATTTAATTTTATCACCGTTTCATTGTGGTTAATTGTTTTTAATTGTCCTTTACATTCATTGTTATTGAGTTTTAATGATTATTCCATCTTGCTATCATTTAATTTTAGTTATTTAATTTCATCACTGTGGTTAATTGATATTCGTTGTCACTGAAAATGACTATTTTTTAATTTTCTTTATTTAATTTTGCTATCGTGTAATGATGATCCATTCATTGGATAATCCAATTGCTTTTTTTTTTCCTTGAAAAAGAAAGTTTTCTTTGACTTTGATGGCATGTGGGTTTCAAAACGACGTGCGTGCTTTTTTTTTTTTTAAATGATTTTTCAAATGATTCCTTTGAGCCTGAAAGCGTTGTCTTTGGTTTCCACCGCGTTTGACAAAATAAAAGATTGTGGTTTGGTTTTAATAATGTTTTAATGATGCACACGGTGGAGGGATTTGATGTTCAAAACGTTTGATGTCTGAGTAAATCATTATTAAGTAAATAAATATTAAAATGTTAATATTAAAAAAATTAATATTTTTGAATATTGTTTTTGATTTTTCAACTGGGTTAATGCATTTAAATAATTTTTGGGGGGAGAGTGACCCCCGGTCTCCTTATCACGCCAGTACGACTCCTGCCTAATATGTATTAAAATCAGGATCAGTCAGAGCAGAGAATGAATAATGATCTTGATGAACGAGTTGTTATTTGATCCCGTCACGTTTGGGTTTGATATGCGAAATTTTTCATTTTCATTTTAATAAATTCAATTTTATATACAATTAGAATACTCTATATAGTTTATATGGTTAACATACTTTATTTTCAGCATTTGTTTTAGTTTTAGAGATACATTGTGAACATTTCGTACAGTTGATTTTAGTTTTGTATGTAACTTTAAAGATTAATATTTTATTATTTTAAATATTTCGTATATTTCATTTTAAATATTTTATTTTTTCAGTTTCATGTCAAAGTTTTAAAATACTTTGTGTATTTTATTTCAGTTTTTTATTTGAGTTTTGTTTATAAATTTTAAATATTTTATATACTTTATTTTACTTTTATATCTAATTTTAAAATACTTTATGTACTTTATTTTCACGTTTCGGTTGAGTTTTATATATGATTTTAAATACTTTATACCTGTTATTTTGATACTTTATTTTAATTTCATGTATAAATTAAAACATTTCTGTACATTTTACTTTATATACAATTAAAAATTATGTCGTAGTTTTTATTTTTAACATTTTGTTTTCGTTTCAGATGCAATTTAAAAATATATTCTATTTAGCATTTTAATTTTACTTATAATTTTAAATACGTTATATATTTTGTTTTAACATTTCATTTTAGCTTTTTGTGTAATTTTAAATATTTTATGCATTTCAGATATTTTATTTCTAACGTTTAATTTGTTTTCATCTATAATTGAAAGATATATTTTATTGTCACATTTTTTATTCTACTTGTAATTTTAAATACTTTATATATTCTGTTTTGACATTTAGTTTTTATGTAATTTTAAATATTTTATACCTTTCATATATTTTAACATTTTATTTGCGTTTCATATGTAATTTAAAAATACATTTTCTGTAACATTTTTGGTTTTCTTTATAATCTTAAATACTGTGCACGTTTTATTTTAACATTTTTAGTTTTAGTTTCATATGT
>NW_026294408.1:0-123874 GCF_007827085.1 Peromyscus californicus insignis | reverse complement strand
TCCTAAGCAAAGTTGAACTAGATATGGCCCGTGTGTGTAGGAAGCACAGTTCTTTGGTTCTGAGCAAGCTGACTGTTCTGGCTTTATAGGAAACACAGTAGAGTAGAAGAGTGCTGCTTTCTCAAAAGCAGAGTGTGTTTCTTTTAAGGCAAGCTAGAGTTGAATTCCATGGAGTTGAATCACATGCAGTTTTCTGGTCCTAGTAGTAAGAGTTGTTTTCTGGTAAGGAGAGTCACTATTGTGCTCATTTGGCCATACACAGTGCAAATAGCACTCGCGTCTTTTCCCAGCAAGTGCAGTGTATTGAACGCAAGAGAAACTACTGTTCTTGTCAGTTTCCTAAGCGGAGTGTAACTAGTTATGGCCCTTGTGTGTAGGAAGCACAGTTCTTTGGTTCTGAGCAAGCTGACTGTTCTGGCTCTATAGGAAACACAGTAGAGTAGAAGAGTGCTGCTTTTCAAAAGCAGAGTGTGTTTCTTGTAAGGCGAGCCAGAGTTTAATTCCCTTTCATAAACGGAGTTGAATCACATGCAATTTCTGGTCCTAGCAGCAAGAGTTGTTTTCTGGTAAGGAGATTCACTATTGTGCTCAATTGGCCATACACATTGCAAATAGCACTCGCGTCTCTTCCCATTAAATGCAGTGTATTGGACGCAAGAGAAACTACTGTTCTTGTCAATTTCCTAAGCAGAGTTGAATTAGATATGGCCCTTGTGTGTAGGTGGCACAGTTCTTTAGTTCTGAGCAAGCTGACAGTTCTGGCTCTATAGGAAACACAGTAGAGTAGAAGAGTGCTGCTTTCTCTAAAGCAGAGTGTGTTTCTTGTAAGGCGAGCGAGAGTTTAATTCCCTTTCATAAACGGAGTTGAATCACATGCTGTTTCTGGTCCTAGCAGCAAAAGTTGTTTTCTGGTAAGGAGAGTCACTATTGTGCTCAATGGGCCTTACACAGTGCAAATAGCACTCGCGTCTGTTCCCAGCAAGTGCAGTGCATTTGACGCAAGAGAAACTACTGTTCTTGTCAGTTTCCCAAGCAGAGTTGAACTAGATATGGCCCTTGTGTGTGGGAAGCACAGTTCTTTGGTTCTGAGCAAGCTGACTATACTGGCTCTATAGGAAACACAGTAGAGTAGAAGAGTGCTGCTTTCTCAAAAGCAGAGTGTGTTTCTTGTAAGGCGAGCTAGAGTTGAATTCCCTTTCATAAACGGAGTTGAATCACATGCAGTTTCTGGTCCTAGCAACAAGAGTTGTTTTCTGGTAAGGAGAGTCACTGTTGTGCTCAAATGGCCATACCCAGTGCAAATAGCACTCACGTCAGTTATAAGCAAATGCAGTGTATTGGACGCAAGAGAAACTTCTGTTCTTGTCAGTTTCCCAAGCAGAGTTGAACTAAATATGGCCCTTGTGTGTAGGAAGCACAGTTCTTTGGTTCTGAACAAGCTGACTGTTCTGGCTCTATAGGAAACACAGTAGAGTAGAAGAGTGCTGCTTTCTCAAAAGAGGAGTGTGTTTCTTGTAAGGCAAGCTAGAGTTGAACTCCCTTTCATTAAGAGAGTTGAATCACATGCAGTTTCTGGTCCTAGCAGCAAGAGTTGTATTCTGTTAAGGAGAGTCACTATTGTGCTCAATTGGCCATACCCTGTCAAATAGCACTCGCATCTGTTCCCAGCAAGTGCAGTGTATTGGACGTAAGACAAACTACTGTTCTTCTCAGTTTCCTAAGCAGAGTTGAACTAGATATGGCCCGTGGTGTGGGAAGCACAGTTCTTTGGTTCTGAGCAAGCTGACTATACTGTCTCTATATGAAACACAGTTGATTAGAAGAGTGCTGCTTTCTCAAAAGCAGAGTGTGTTTCTTGTAAGACGAGCTAGATTGAATTACCTTTCATAAACCCAGTTGAATCACATGCAGTTTCTGGTCCTAGCAGCAAGAGTTATTTTCTGGTAAGGAGAGCCACTATTGTGCTCAATTGGCCATACAGAGTGCAAATAGCACTCGCGTCTGTTCCCAGCAAGTGCAGTGTATTGGACGCAAGAGAAACTTCTGTTCTTGTCACTTTCCCAAGCAGAGTTGAACTAGATATGGCTCGTGTGTTTGGGAAGCACAGTTCTTTGGTTCTGAGCAAGCTGACTATACTGGCTCTATAGGAAACACAGTAGAGTAGAAGATTGCTGCTTTTCAAAAGCAGAGTGTGTTTCTTGTAAGGCGAGCCAGAGTTTAATTCCCTTTCATAAACGGAGTTGAATCACATGCAGTTTCTGGTCCTAGCAGCAAGAGTTGTTTTCTGGTAAGGAGATTCACTATTGTGCTCAATTGTCCATACACATTGCAAATAGCACTCGCGTCTCTTCCCAGCAAATGCAGTGTATTGGACGCAAGAGAAACTACTGTTCTTGTCAGTTTCCTAAGCAGAGTTGAATTAGATATGGCCCTTGTGTGTAGGAAGCACAGTTCTTTAGTTCTGAGCAAGCTGACAGATCTGGCTATATAGGAAACACAGTAGAGTAGAAGAGTGCTGCTTTATCAAAAGCAGAGTGTGTTTCTTGTAAGGCAAGCTAGAGTTGATTTCCCTTTCATAAACGGAGTTGAATCACATGCAGTTTCTGGTCCTAGCAGCAAAAGTTGTTTTCTGGTAACGAGATTCACTATTGTGCTCAATTGGCCTTACACAGTGCAAATAGCACTCGCGTCTTATCCAGCAAATGCAGTGTATTGGACGCAAGAGAAACTACTGTTCTTGTCAGTTTCCTAAGCAGAGTTGAACTAGATATGGCACTTGTGTGTAGGAAACACAGTTCTTTAGTTCTGATCAAGGTGACTGTTCTGGCTCTATAGGAAACACAGTAGAGAAGAAGAGTGCTGCTTTCTCAAAAGCAGAGTGTGTTTCTTGTAAGGCAAGCTAGAGTTGAATTCCCTTTCATAAACTGAGTTGAATCACATGCTCTTTCTGGTCCTAGCAGCAAGAGTTGTTTTCTGGTAAGGAGAGTCACTATTGTGCTCAATTGGCCTTACACAGTGCAAATAGCACTCGCGTCTTATCCCAGCAAATGCAGTGAATTGGACACAAGAGAAACTACTGTTCTTGTCAGTTTCCTAAGCAGAGTTGAATTAGATATGGCCCTTGTGTGTAGGAAGCACAGTTCTTTAGTTCTGAGCAAGCTGACTGTTTTGGCTCTATAGGAAACACAGTAGAGTAGAAGAGTGCTGCTTTCTCAAAAGCAGAGTGTGTTTCTTGTAAGGCAAGCTAGAGTTGAATTCCCTTTCATAAACGGAGTTGAATCACATGCAGTTTCTGGTCCTAGCAGCAAGAGTTGTTTTCTGGTAAGGAGAGTCACTATTGTACTCAATAGGCCATAAACAGTGCAAATAGCACTCGCCTCTGTTCCCAGCAAGTGCAGTGTATTGGACGCAAGACATGCGACTGTTCTTTTCAGTTTCCTAAGCAGAGTTGAACTAGATATGGCCCGTGTGTGTAGGAAGCACAGTTCTTTGGTTCTGAGCAAGCTGACTGTTCTGGCTCTATAGGAAACAGAGTAGAGTAGAAGAGTGCTGCTTTCTCAAAAGCAGAGTGTGTTTCTTTTAAGGCAAGCTAGAGTTGAATTCCACGGAGTTGAATCACATGCAGTTTGTGGTCCTAGTTTCAAGAGTTGTTTTCTGGTAAGGAGAGTCACTATTGTGCTCATTTGGCCATACACAGTGCAAATAGCACTCGCGTCTGTACCCAGCAAGTGCATTGTATTGGACGCAAGAGAAACTAATGTTTATGTCAGTTTCCTAAGCAGAGTTGAATTCGATATGGCCCTTGTGTGTAGGAAGCACAGTTCTTTGGTTCTGAGCAAGCTGACTGTTCTGGCTCTATAGGAAACACAGTAGAGTAGAAGAGTGCTGCTTTCTCAAAAGCAGAGTGTGTTTCTTGTAAGGCAAGCTAGAGTTGAATTCCCTTTCATAAACGGAGTTGAATCACATGCAGTTTCTGGTCCTAGCAGCAAGAGTTGTTTTCTTGTAAGGAGAGTCACTATTGTGCTCAATAGGCCATAAACAGTGCAAATAGCACTCGCCTCTGTTCCCAGCAAGTGCAGTGTATTAGACGCAAGACATGCGACTGTTCTTTTCAGTTTCCTAAGCAAAGTTGAACTAGATATGGCCCGTGTGTGTAGGAAGCACAGTTCTTTGGTTCTGAGCAAGCTGACTGTTCTGGCTCTATAGGAAACAGAGTAGAGTAGAAGAGTGCTGCTTTCTCAAAAGCAGAGTGTGTTTCTTTTAAGGCAAGCTAGAGTTGAATTCCACGGAGTTGAATCACATGCAGTTTCTGGTCCTAGTAGCAAGAGTTGTTTTCTGGTAAGGAGAGTCACTATTGTGCTCATTTGGCCATACACAGTGCAAATAGCACTCGCTTCTGTTCTCAGCAAGTGCACTGTATTGGACGCAAGAGAAACTACTGTTTTTGTCAGTTTCCTAAGGAGAGTTGAAGTAGATATGGAGCGTTTGTGTAGGAAGCACAGTTCTTTGGTTCTGAGCAAGCTGACTGTTCTGGCTTTATAGGAAACACAGTAGAGTAGAAGAGTGCTGCTTTCTCAAAAGCAGAGTGTGTTTCTTTTAAGGCAAGCTAGAGTTGAATTCCACGGAGTTGAATCACATGCAGTTTCTGGTCCTAGTAGTAAGAGTTGTTTTCTGGTAAGGAGAGTCACTATTGTGCTCATTTGGCCATACACAGTGCCAATAGCACTCGCGTCTTTTCCCAGCAAGTGCAGTGTATTGAACGCAAGAGAAACTACTGTTCTTGTCAGTTTCCTAAGCGGAGTGTAACTAGTTATGGCCATTGTGTGTAGGAAGCACAGTTCTTTGGTTCTGAGCAAGCTGACTGTTCTGGCTCTATAGGAAACACAATAGAGTAGAAGAGTGCTGAATTCTCAAAAGCAGAGTGTGTTTCTTGTAAGGTGAGCCAGAGTTTAATTCCCTTTCATAAACGGAGTTGAATCACATGCAGTTTCTGGTCCTAGCAGCAAGAGTTGTTTTCTGGTAAGGAGATTCACTATTGTGCTCACTTGGCCTTACACAGTGCAAATAGCACTCGCGTCTGTTCCCAGCAAATGCAGTGTATTGTCGCAAGAAAAACTACTGTTCTTGTCAGTTTCCTAAGCAGAGTTGAATTAGATATGGCCCTTGTGTGTAAGAAGCACAGTTCTTCGGTTCTGAGCAAGCTGACTGTTCTGGCTCTATAGGAAACACAGTAGAGTAGAAGAGTGCTGCTTTCTCAAAAGCAGAGTGTGTTTCTTGTAAGGCGAGCCAGAGTTTAATTCCCTTTCATAAACGGAGTTGAATCACATGCAATTTCTGGTCCTAGCAGCAAGAGTTGTTTTCTGGTAATGAGATTCACTATTGTGCTCAATTGGCCATACACATTGCAAATAGCACTCGCGTCTGTTCCCAGCAAATGCAGTGTATTGGACACAAGAGAAACTACTGTTCTTGTCAGTTTCCTAAGCAGAGTTGAATTAGATATGGCCCTTGTGTGTAGGAAGCACAGTTCTTTGGTTCTGAGCAAGCTGACTGTTCTGGCTCTATAGGAAACACAGTAGAGTAGAAGAGTGCTGCTTTTCAAAAGCAGAGTGTGTTTCTTGTAAGGCGATCCAGAGTTTAATTCCCTTTCATAAACGGAGTTGAATCACATGCAATTTCTGGTCCTAGCAGCAAGAGTTGTTTTCTGGTAAGGAGATTCACTATTGTGCTCAATTGGCCATACACATTGCAAATAGCACTCGCGTCTCTTCCCATTAAATGCAGTGTATTGGACGCAAGAGAAACTACTGTTCTTGTCAATTTCCTAAGCAGAGTTGAATTAGATATGGCCCTTGTGTGTAGGTGGCACAGTTCTTTAGTTCTGAGCAAGCTGACAGTTCTGGCTCTATAGGAAACACAGTAGAGTAGAAGAGTGCTGCTTTCTCTAAAGCAGAGTGTGTTTCTTGTAAGGCGAGCGAGAGTTTAATTCCCTTTCATAAACGGAGTTGAATCACATGCTGTTTCTGGTCCTAGCAGCAAAAGTTGTTTTCTGGTAAGGAGAGTCACTATTGTGCTCAATGGGCCTTACACAGTGCAAATAGCACTCGCGTCTGTTCCCAGCAAGTGCAGTGCATTTGACGCAAGAGAAACTACTGTTCTTGTCAGTTTCCCAAGCAGAGTTGAACTAGATATGGCCCTTGTGTGTGGGAAGCACAGTTCTTTGGTTCTGAGCAAGCTGACTATACTGGCTCTATAGGAAACACAGTAGAGTAGAAGAGTGCTGCTTTCTCAAAAGCAGAGTGTGTTTCTTGTAAGGCGAGCTAGAGTTGAATTCCCTTTCATAAACGGAGTTGAATCACATGCAGTTTCTGGTCCTAGCAACAAGAGTTGTTTTCTGGTAAGGAGAGTCACTGTTGTGCTCAAATGGCCATACCCAGTGCAAATAGCACTCACGTCAGTTATAAGCAAATGCAGTGTATTGGACGCAAGAGAAACTTCTGTTCTTGTCAGTTTCCCAAGCAGAGTTGAACTAAATATGGCCCTTGTGTGTAGGAAGCACAGTTCTTTGGTTCTGAACAAGCTGACTGTTCTGGCTCTATAGGAAACACAGTAGAGTAGAAGAGTGCTGCTTTCTCAAAAGAGGAGTGTGTTTCTTGTAAGGCAAGCTAGAGTTGAACTCCCTTTCATTAAAAGAGTTGAATCACATGCAGTTTCTGGTCCTAGCAGCAAGAGTTGTATTCTGTTAAGGAGAGTCACTATTGTGCTCAATTGGCCATACCCTGTCAAATAGCACTCGCATCTGTTCCCAGCAAGTGCAGTGTATTGGACGTAAGACAAACTACTGTTCTTCTCAGTTTCCTAAGCAGAGTTGAACTAGATATGGCCCGTGTGTGGGAAGCACAGTTCTTTGGTTCTGAGCAAGCTGACTATACTGTCTCTATATGAAACACAGTTGATTAGAAGAGTGCTGCTTTCTCAAAAGCAGAGTGTGTTTCTTGTAAGACGAGCTAGATTGAATTACCTTTCATAAACCCAGTTGAATCACATGCAGTTTCTGGTCCTAGCAGCAAGAGTTATTTTCTGGTAAGGAGAGCCACTATTGTGCTCAATTGGCCATACAGAGTGCAAATAGCACTCGCGTCTGTTCCCAGCAAGTGCAGTGTATTGGACGCAAGAGAAACTTCTGTTCTTGTCACTTTCCCAAGCAGAGTTGAACTAGATATGGCTCGTGTGTTTGGGAAGCACAGTTCTTTGGTTCTGAGCAAGCTGACTATACTGGCTCTATAGGAAACACAGTAGAGTAGAAGATTGCTGCTTTTCAAAAGCAGAGTGTGTTTCTTGTAAGGCGAGCCAGAGTTTAATTCCCTTTCATAAACGGAGTTGAATCACATGCAGTTTCTGGTCCTAACAGCAAGAGTTGTTTTCTGGTAAGGAGATTCACTATTGTGCTCAATTGTCCATACACATTGCAAATAGCACTCGCGTCTCTTCCCAGCAAATGCAGTGTATTGGACGCAAGAGAAACTACTGTTCTTGTCAGTTTCCTAAGCAGAGTTGAATTAGATATGGCCCTTGTGTGTAGGAAGCACAGTTCTTTAGTTCTGAGCAAGCTGACAGATCTGGCTATATAGGAAACACAGTAGAGTAGAAGAGTGCTGCTTTATCAAAAGCAGAGTGTGTTTCTTGTAAGGCAAGCTAGAGTTGATTTCCCTTTCATAAACGGAGTTGAATCACATGCAGTTTCTGGTCCTAGCAGCAAAAGTTGTTTTCTGGTAACGAGATTCACTATTGTGCTCAATTGGCCTTACACAGTGCAAATAGCACTCGCGTCTTATCCAGCAAATGCAGTGTATTGGACGCAAGAGAAACTACTGTTCTTGTCAGTTTCCTAAGCAGAGTTGAACTAGATATGGCGCTTGTGTGTAGGAAACACAGTTCTTTAGTTCTGAGCAAGCTGACTGTTCTGGCTCTATAGGAAACACAGTAGAGAAGAAGAGTGCTGCTTTCTCAAAAGCAGAGTGTGTTTCTTGTAAGGCAAGCTAGAGTTGAATTCCCTTTCATAAACTGAGTTGAATCACATGCTCTTTCTGGTCCTAGCAGCAAGAGTTGTTTTCTGGTAAGGAGAGTCACTATTGTGCTCAATTGGCCTTACACAGTGCAAATAGCACTCGCGTCTTATCCCAGCAAATGCAGTGAATTGGACACAAGAGAAACTACTGTTCTTGTCAGTTTCCTAAGCAGAGTTGAATTAGATATGGCCCTTGTGTGTAGGAAGCACAGTTCTTTAGTTCTGAGCAAGCTGACTGTTTTGGCTCTATAGGAAACACAGTAGAGTAGAAGAGTGCTGCTTTCTCAAAAGCAGAGTGTGTTTCTTGTAAGGCAAGCTAGAGTTGAATTCCCTTTCATAAACGGAGTTGAATCACATGCAGTTTCTGGTCCTAGCAGCAAGAGTTGTTTTCTGGTAAGGAGAGTCACTATTGTACTCAATAGGCCATAAACAGTGCAAATAGCACTCGCCTCTGTTCCCAGCAAGTGCAGTGTATTGGACGCAAGACATGCGACTGTTCTTTTCAGTTTCCTAAGCAGAGTTGAACTAGATATGGCCCGTGTGTGTAGGAAGCACAGTTCTTTGGTTCTGAGCAAGCTGACTGTTCTGGCTCTATAGGAAACAGAGTAGAGTAGAAGAGTGCTGCTTTCTCAAAAGCAGAGTGTGTTTCTTTTAAGGCAAGCTAGAGTTGAATTCCACGGAGTTGAATCACATGCAGTTTGTGGTCCTAGTTTCAAGAGTTGTTTTCTGGTAAGGAGAGTCACTATTGTGCTCATTTGGCCATACACAGTGCAAATAGCACTCGCGTCTGTACCCAGCAAGTGCATTGTATTGGACGCAAGAGAAACTAATGTTTATGTCAGTTTCCTAAGCAGAGTTGAATTCGATATGGCCCTTGTGTGTAGGAAGCACAGTTCTTTGGTTCTGAGCAAGCTGACTGTTCTGGCTCTATAGGAAACACAGTAGAGTAGAAGAGTGCTGCTTTCTCAAAAGCAGAGTGTGTTTCTTGTAAGGCAAGCTAGAGTTGAATTCCCTTTCATAAACGGAGTTGAATCACATGCAGTTTCTGGTCCTAGTAGCAAGAGTTGTTTTCTGGTAAGGAGAGTCACTATTGTGCTCATTTTGCCATACACAGTGCAAATAGCACTCGCGTCTGTACCCAGCAAGTGCATTGTATTGGACGCAAGAGAAACTAATGTTTATGTCAGTTTCCTAAGCAGAGTTGAATTCGATATGGCCCTTGTGTGTAGGAAGCACAGTTCTTTGGTTCTGAGCAAGCTGACTGTTCTGGCTCTATAGGAAACACAGTAGAGTAGAAGAGTGCTGCTTTCTCAAAAGCAGAGTGTGTTTCTTGTAAGGCAAGCTAGAGTTGAATTCCCTTTCATAAAGGGAGTTGAATCACATGCAGTTTCTGGTCCTAGCAGCAAGAGTTGTTTTCTGGTAAAGAGAGTCACTATTGTGCTCAATAGGCCATAAACAGTGCAAATAGCACTCGCCTCTGTTCCCAGCAAGTGCAGTGTATTGGACGCAAGACATGCGACTGTTCTTTTCAGTTTCCTAAGCAAAGTTGAACTAGATATGGCCCGTGTGTGTAGGAAGCACAGTTCTTTGGTTCTGAGCAAGCTGACTCTTCTGGCTCTATAGGAAACAGAGTAGAGTAGAAGAGTGCTGCTTTCTCAAAAGCAGAGTGTGTTTCTTTTAAGGCAAGCTAGAGTTGAATTCCACGGAGTTGAATCACATGCAGTTTCTGGTCCTAGTAGCAAGAGTTGTTTTCTGGTAAGGAGAGTCACTATTGTGCTCATTTGACCATACACAGTGCAAATAGCACTCGCTTCTGTTCTCAGCAAGTGCAGTGTATTGAACGCAAGAGAAACTACTGTTTTTGTCAGTTTCCTAAGGAGAGTTGAAGTAGATATGGAGCTTTTGTGTAGGAAGCACAGTTCTTTGGTTCTGAGCAAGCTGACTGTTCTGGCTTTATAGGAAACACAGTAGAGTAGCAGAGTGCTGCTTTCTCAAAAGCAGAGTGTGTTTCTTTTAAGGCAAGCTAGAGTTGAATTCCACGGAGTTGAATCACATGCAGTTTCTGGTCCTAGTAGCAAGAGTTGTTTTTTGGTAAGGTGAGTCACTATTGTGCTCATTTGGCCATACACAGTGCAAATAGCACTCGCGTCTTTTCCCAGCAAGTGCAGTGTATTGAACGCAAGAGAAACTACTGTTCTTGTCAGTTTCCTAAGCGGAGTGTAACTAGTTATGGCCATTGTGTGTAGGAAGCACAGTTCTTCGGTTCTGAGCAAGCTGACTGTTCTGGCTCTATAGGAAACACAGTAGAGTAGAAGAGTGCTGAATTCTCAAAAGCAGAGTGTGTTTCTTGTAAGGTGAGCCAGAGTTTAATTCCCTTTCATAAACGGAGTTGAATCACATGCAGTTTCTGGTCCTAGCAGCAAGAGTTGTTTTCTGGTAAGGAGATTCACTATTGTGCTCACTTGGCCTTACACAGTGCAAATAGCACTCGCGTCTGTTCACAGCAAATGCAGTGTATTGGACGCAAGAAAAACTACTGTTCTTGTCAGTTTCCTAAGCAGAGTTGAATTAGATATGGCCCTTGTGTGTAAGAAGCACAGTTCTTCGGTTCTGAGCAAGCTGACTGTTCTGGCTCTATAGGAAACACAGTAGAGTAGAAGAGTGCTGCTTTATCAAAAGCAGAGTGTGTTTCTTGTAAGGCGAGCCAGAGTTTAATTCCCTTTCATAAACGGAGTTGAATCACATGCAATTTCTGGTCCTAGCAGCAAGAGTTGTTTTCTGGTAATGAGATTCACTATTGTGCTCAATTGGCCATACACATTGCAAATAGCACTCGCCTCTGTTCCCAGCAAGTGCAGTGTATTGGACGCAAGACATGCGACTGTTCTTTTCAGTTTCCTAAGCAAAGTTGAACTAGATATGGCCCGTGTGTGTAGGAAGCACAGTTCTTTGGTTCTGAGCAAGCTGACTGTTCTGGCTTTATAGGAAACACAGTAGAGTAGAAGAGTGCTGCTTTCTCAAAAGCAGAGTGTGTTTCTTTTAAGGCAAGCTAGAGTTGAATTCCATGGAGTTGAATCACATGCAGTTTCTGGTCCTAGTAGTAAGAGTTGTTTTCTGGTAAGGAGAGTCACTATTGTGCTCATTTGGCCATACACAGTGCAAATAGCACTCGCGTCTTTTCCCAGCAAGTGCAGTGTATTGAACGCAAGAGAAACTACTGTTCTTGTCAGTTTCCTAAGCGGAGTGTAACTAGTTATGGCCCTTGTGTGTAGGAAGCACAGTTCTTTGGTTCTGAGCAAGCTGACTGTTCTGGCTCTATAGGAAACACAGTAGAGTAGAAGAGTGCTGCTTTTCAAAAGCAGAGTGTGTTTCTTGTAAGGCGAGCCAGAGTTTAATTCCCTTTCATAAACGGAGTTGAATCACATGCAATTTCTGGTCCTAGCAGCAAGAGTTGTTTTCTGGTAAGGAGATTCACTATTGTGCTCAATTGGCCATACACATTGCAAATAGCACTCGCGTCTCTTCCCATTAAATGCAGTGTATTGGACGCAAGAGAAACTACTGTTCTTGTCAATTTCCTAAGCAGAGTTGAATTAGATATGGCCCTTGTGTGTAGGTGGCACAGTTCTTTAGTTCTGAGCAAGCTGACAGTTCTGGCTCTATAGGAAACACAGTAGAGTAGAAGAGTGCTGCTTTCTCTAAAGCAGAGTGTGTTTCTTGTAAGGCGAGCGAGAGTTTAATTCCCTTTCATAAACGGAGTTGAATCACATGCTGTTTCTGGTCCTAGCAGCAAAAGTTGTTTTCTGGTAAGGAGAGTCACTATTGTGCTCAATGGGCCTTACACAGTGCAAATAGCACTCGCGTCTGTTCCCAGCAAGTGCAGTGCATTTGACGCAAGAGAAACTACTGTTCTTGTCAGTTTCCCAAGCAGAGTTGAACTAGATATGGCCCTTGTGTGTGGGAAGCACAGTTCTTTGGTTCTGAGCAAGCTGACTATACTGGCTCTATAGGAAACACAGTAGAGTAGAAGAGTGCTGCTTTCTCAAAAGCAGAGTGTGTTTCTTGTAAGGCGAGCTAGAGTTGAATTCCCTTTCATAAACGGAGTTGAATCACATGCAGTTTCTGGTCCTAGCAACAAGAGTTGTTTTCTGGTAAGGAGAGTCACTGTTGTGCTCAAATGGCCATACCCAGTGCAAATAGCACTCACGTCAGTTATAAGCAAATGCAGTGTATTGGACGCAAGAGAAACTTCTGTTCTTGTCAGTTTCCCAAGCAGAGTTGAACTAAATATGGCCCTTGTGTGTAGGAAGCACAGTTCTTTGGTTCTGAACAAGCTGACTGTTCTGGCTCTATAGGAAACACAGTAGAGTAGAAGAGTGCTGCTTTCTCAAAAGAGGAGTGTGTTTCTTGTAAGGCAAGCTAGAGTTGAACTCCCTTTCATTAAGAGAGTTGAATCACATGCAGTTTCTGGTCCTAGCAGCAAGAGTTGTATTCTGTTAAGGAGAGTCACTATTGTGCTCAATTGGCCATACCCTGTCAAATAGCACTCGCATCTGTTCCCAGCAAGTGCAGTGTATTGGACGTAAGACAAACTACTGTTCTTCTCAGTTTCCTAAGCAGAGTTGAACTAGATATGGCCCGTGTGTGGGAAGCACAGTTCTTTGGTTCTGAGCAAGCTGACTATACTGTCTCTATATGAAACACAGTTGATTAGAAGAGTGCTGCTTTCTCAAAAGCAGAGTGTGTTTCTTGTAAGACGAGCTAGATTGAATTACCTTTCATAAACCCAGTTGAATCACATGCAGTTTCTGGTCCTAGCAGCAAGAGTTATTTTCTGTTAAGGAGAGCCACTATTGTGCTCAATTGGCCATACAGAGTGCAAATAGCACTCGCGTCTGTTCCCAGCAAGTGCAGTGTATTGGACGCAAGAGAAACTTCTGTTCTTGTCACTTTCCCAAGCAGAGTTGAACTAGATATGGCTCGTGTGTTTGGGAAGCACAGTTCTTTGGTTCTGAGCAAGCTGACTATACTGGCTCTATAGGAAACACAGTAGAGTAGAAGATTGCTGCTTTTCAAAAGCAGAGTGTGTTTCTTGTAAGGCGAGCCAGAGTTTAATTCCCTTTCATAAACGGAGTTGAATCACATGCAGTTTCTGGTCCTAACAGCAAGAGTTGTTTTCTGGTAAGGAGATTCACTATTGTGCTCAATTGTCCATACACATTGCAAATAGCACTCGCGTCTCTTCCCAGCAAATGCAGTGTATTGGACGCAAGAGAAACTACTGTTCTTGTCAGTTTCCTAAGCAGAGTTGAATTAGATATGGCCCTTGTGTGTAGGAAGCACAGTTCTTTAGTTCTGAGCAAGCTGACAGATCTGGCTATATAGGAAACACAGTAGAGTAGAAGAGTGCTGCTTTATCAAAAGCAGAGTGTGTTTCTTGTAAGGCAAGCTAGAGTTGATTTCCCTTTCATAAACGGAGTTGAATCACATGCAGTTTCTGGTCCTAGCAGCAAAAGTTGTTTTCTGGTAACGAGATTCACTATTGTGCTCAATTGGCCTTACACAGTGCAAATAGCACTCGCGTCTTATCCAGCAAATGCAGTGTATTGGACGCAAGAGAAACTACTGTTCTTGTCAGTTTCCTAAGCAGAGTTGAACTAGATATGGCGCTTGTGTGTAGGAAACACAGTTCTTTAGTTCTGAGCAAGCTGACTGTTCTGGCTCTATAGGAAACACAGTAGAGAAGAAGAGTGCTGCTTTCTCAAAAGCAGAGTGTGTTTCTTGTAAGGCAAGCTAGAGTTGAATTCCCTTTCATAAACTGAGTTGAATCACATGCTCTTTCTGGTCCTAGCAGCAAGAGTTGTTTTCTGGTAAGGAGAGTCACTATTGTGCTCAATTGGCCTTACACAGTGCAAATAGCACTCGCGTCTTATCCCAGCAAATGCAGTGAATTGGACACAAGAGAAACTACTGTTCTTGTCAGTTTCCTAAGCAGAGTTGAATTAGATATGGCCCTTGTGTGTAGGAAGCACAGTTCTTTAGTTCTGAGCAAGCTGACTGTTTTGGCTCTATAGGAAACACAGTAGAGTAGAAGAGTGCTGCTTTCTCAAAAGCAGAGTGTGTTTCTTGTAAGGCAAGCTAGAGTTGAATTCCCTTTCATAAACGGAGTTGAATCACATGCAGTTTCTGGTCCTAGCAGCAAGAGTTGTTTTCTGGTAAGGAGAGTCACTATTGTACTCAATAGGCCATAAACAGTGCAAATAGCACTCGCCTCTGTTCCCAGCAAGTGCAGTGTATTGGACGCAAGACATGCGACTGTTCTTTTCAGTTTCCTAAGCAGAGTTGAACTAGATATGGCCCGTGTGTGTAGGAAGCACAGTTCTTTGGTTCTGAGCAAGCTGACTGTTCTGGCTCTATAGGAAACAGAGTAGAGTAGAAGAGTGCTGCTTTCTCAAAAGCAGAGTGTGTTTCTTTTAAGGCAAGCTAGAGTTGAATTCCACGGAGTTGAATCACATGCAGTTTGTGGTCCTAGTTTCAAGAGTTGTTTTCTGGTAAGGAGAGTCACTATTGTGCTCATTTGGCCATACACAGTGCAAATAGCACTCGCGTCTGTACCCAGCAAGTGCATTGTATTGGACGCAAGAGAAACTAATGTTTATGTCAGTTTCCTAAGCAGAGTTGAATTCGATATGGCCCTTGTGTGTAGGAAGCACAGTTCTTTGGTTCTGAGCAAGCTGACTGTTCTGGCTCTATAGGAAACACAGTAGAGTAGAAGAGTGCTGCTTTCTCAAAAGCAGAGTGTGTTTCTTGTAAGGCAAGCTAGAGTTGAATTCCCTTTCATAAACGGAGTTGAATCACATGCAGTTTCTGGTCCTAGCAGCAAGAGTTGTTTTCTTGTAAGGAGAGTCACTATTGTGCTCAATAGGCCATAAACAGTGCAAATAGCACTCGCCTCTGTTCCCAGCAAGTGCAGTGTATTAGACGCAAGACATGCGACTGTTCTTTTCAGTTTCCTAAGCAAAGTTGAACTAGATATGGCCCGTGTGTGTAGGAAGCACAGTTCTTTGGTTCTGAGCAAGCTGACTGTTCTGGCTCTATAGGAAACAGAGTAGAGTAGAAGAGTGCTGCTTTCTCAAAAGCAGAGTGTGTTTCTTTTAAGGCAAGCTAGAGTTGAATTCCACGGAGTTGAATCACATGCAGTTTCTGGTCCTAGTAGCAAGAGTTGTTTTCTGGTAAGGAGAGTCACTATTGTGCTCATTTGGCCATACACAGTGCAAATAGCACTCGCTTCTGTTCTCAGCAAGTGCACTGTATTGGACGCAAGAGAAACTACTGTTTTTGTCAGTTTCCTAAGGAGAGTTGAAGTAGATATGGAGCGTTTGTGTAGGAAGCACAGTTCTTTGGTTCTGAGCAAGCTGACTGTTCTGGCTTTATAGGAAACACAGTAGAGTAGAAGAGTGCTGCTTTCTCAAAAGCAGAGTGTGTTTCTTTTAAGGCAAGCTAGAGTTGAATTCCACGGAGTTGAATCACATGCAGTTTCTGGTCCTAGTAGTAAGAGTTGTTTTCTGGTAAGGAGAGTCACTATTGTGCTCATTTGGCCATACACAGTGCCAATAGCACTCGCGTCTTTTCCCAGCAAGTGCAGTGTATTGAACGCAAGAGAAACTACTGTTCTTGTCAGTTTCCTAAGCGGAGTGTAACTAGTTATGGCCATTGTGTGTAGGAAGCACAGTTCTTTGGTTCTGAGCAAGCTGACTGTTCTGGCTCTATAGGAAACACAATAGAGTAGAAGAGTGCTGAATTCTCAAAAGAAGAGTGTGTTTCTTGTAAGGTGAGCCAGAGTTTAATTCCCTTTCATAAACGGAGTTGAATCACATGCAGTTTCTGGTCCTAGCAGCAAGAGTTGTTTTCTGGTAAGGAGATTCACTATTGTGCTCACTTGGCCTTACACAGTGCAAATAGCACTCGCGTCTGTTCCCAGCAAATGCAGTGTATTGTCGCAAGAAAAACTACTGTTCTTGTCAGTTTCCTAAGCAGAGTTGAATTAGATATGGCCCTTGTGTGTAAGAAGCACAGTTCTTCGGTTCTGAGCAAGCTGACTGTTCTGGCTCTATAGGAAACACAGTAGAGTAGAAGAGTGCTGCTTTCTCAAAAGCAGAGTGTGTTTCTTGTAAGGCGAGCCAGAGTTTAATTCCCTTTCATAAACGGAGTTGAATCACATGCAATTTCTGGTCCTAGCAGCAAGAGTTGTTTTCTGGTAAGGAGATTCACTATTGTGCTCAATTGGCCATACACATTGCAAATAGCACTCGCATCTCTTCCCAGGAAATGCAGTGTATTGGACGCAAGAGAAACTACTGTTCTTGTCAGTTTCCTAAGCAGAGTTGAATTAGATATGGCCCTTGTGTGTAGGAAGCACAGTTCTTTAGTTCTGAGCAAGCTGACAGTTCTGGCTCTATAGGAAACACAGTAGAGTAGAATAGTGCTGCTTTCTTTAAAGCAGAGTGTGTTTCTTGTAAGACGAGCCAGTGTTTAATTCCCTTTCATAAACGGAGTTGAATCACATGCTGTTTCTGGTCCTAGCAGCAAAACTTGTTTTCTGGTAAGGAGATTCACTATTGTGCTCAATTGGCCTTACACAGTGCAAATAGCACTCGCGTCTTATCCCAGCAAATGCAGTGTATTGGACACAAGAGAAACTACTGTTCTTGTCAGTTTCCTAAGCACAGTTGAATTAGATATGGCCCTTGTGTGTAGGAAGCACAGTTCTTTAGTTCTGAGCAAGCTGACTGTTTTTCTCTATAGGAAACACAGTAGAGTAGAAGAGTGCTGCTTTCTCAAAAGCAGAGTGTGTTTCTTGTAAGGCAAGCTAGAGTTGAATTCCCTTTCATAAACGGAGTTGAATCACATGCAGTTTCTGGTCCTAGCAGCAAGAGTTGTTTTCTGGTAAGGAGAGTCACTATTGTGCTCAATAGGCCATAAACAGTGCAAATAGCACTCGCCTCTGTTCCCAGCAAGTGCAGTGTATTGGACGCAAGACATGCGACTGTTCTTTTCACTTTCCTAAGCAGAGTTGAACTAGATATGGCCCGTGTGTGTAGGAAGCACAGTTCTTTGGTTCTGAGCAAGCTGACTGTTCTGGCTCTATAGGAAACAGAGTAGAGTAGAAGAGTGCTGCTTTCTCAAAAGCAGAGTGTGTTTCTTTTAAGGCAAGCTAGAGTTGAATTCCACGGAGTTGAATCACATGCAGTTTCTGGTCCTAGTAGCAAGAGTTGTTTTCTGGTAAGGAGAGTCACTATTGTGCTCATTTGGCCATACACAGTGCAAATAGCACTCGCGTCTGTACCCAGCAAGTGCAGTGTATTGGATGCAAGAGAAACTACTGTTCTTGTCAGTTTCCTAAGTAGGGTTGAACTAGTTATGGCCATTGTGTGTAGGAAGCACAGTTCTTTGGTTCTGAGCAAGCTGACTGTTCTGGCTCTATAGGAAACACAGTAGAGTAGAAGAGTGCTGCTTTCTCAAAAGCAGAGTGTGTTTCTTGTAAGGCGATCCAGAGTTTAATTCCCTTTCATAAACGGAGTTGAATCACATCCTGTTTCTGGTCCTAGCAGCAAGAGTTGTTTTCTGGTAAGGAGATTCACTATTGTGCTCAATTGGCCATACACATTGCAAATAGCACTCGCGTCTCTTCCCGTCAAATGCAGTGTATTGGACGCAAGAGAAACTACTGTTCTTGTCAGTTTCCTAAGCAGAATTGAATTAGATATGGCCCTTGTGTGTAGGAAGCACAGTTCTTTAGTTCTGAGCAAGCTGACAGTTCTTGCTCTATAGGAAACACAGTAGAGTAGAAGAGTGCTGCTTTTTTTAAAGCAGAGTGTGTTTCTTGTAAGACGAGCCAGAGTTTAATTCCCTTTCATAAACGGAGTTGAATCACATGCTGTTTCTGGTACTAGCAGCAAAAGTTGTTTTCTGGTAAGGAGATTCACTATTGTGCTCAATTGGCCTTACACAGTGCAAATAGCACTCGCGTCTTATCCCAGCAAATGCAGTGTATTGGACACAAGAGAAACTACTGTTCTTGTCAGTTTCCTAAGCAGAGTTGAATTAGATATGGCCCTTGTGTGTAGGAAGCACAGTTCTTTAGTTCTGAGCAAGCTGACTGTTTTGGCTCTATAGGAAACACAGTAGAGTAGAAGAGTGCTGCTTTCTCAAAAGCAGAGTGTGTTTCTTGTAAGGCAAGCTAGAGTTGAATTCCCTTTCATAAACGGAGTTGAATCACATGCAGTTTCTGGTCCTAGCAGCAAGAGTTGTTTTCTGGTAAGGAGAGTCACTATTGTGCTCAAAAGGCCATAAACAGTGCAAATAGCACTCGCGTCTTATCCCAGCAAATGCAGTGTATTGGACGCAAGAGAAACTACTGTTCTTGTCAGTTTCCTAAGGAGAGTTGAAGTAGATATGGAGCTTTTGTGTAGGAAGCACACTTCTTTGGTTCTGAGCAATCTGACTGTTCTGGCTCTATAGGAAACAGAGTAGAGTAGAAGAGTGCTGCTTTCTCAAAAGCAGAGTGTGTTTCTTTTAAGGCAAGCTAGAGTTGAATTCCACGGAGTTGAATCACATGCAGTTTCTGGTCCTAGCAGCAAGAGTTGTTTTCTGGTAAGGAGATTCACTATTGTGCTCATTTGGCCATACACAGTGCAAATAGCACTCGCGTCTGTACCCAGCAAGTGCATTGTATTGAACGCAAGAGAAACTACTGTTCTTGTCAGTTTCCTAAGCGGAGTGTAACTAGTTATGGCCATTGTGTGTAGGAAGCACACTTCTTTGGTTCTGAGCAAGCTGACTGTTCTGGCTCTTTAGGAAACACAATAGAGTAGAAGAGTGCTGAATTCTCAAAAGCAGAGTGTGTTTCTTGTAAGGTGAGCCAGAGTTTAATTCCCTTTCATAAAAGGAGTTGAATCACATGCAGTTTCTGGTCCTAGCAGCAAGAGTTGTTTTCTGGTAAGGAGATTCACTACTGTGCTCACTTGGCCTTACACAGTGCAAATAGCACTCGCGTCTGTTCCCAGCAAATGCAGTGTATTGGACGCAAGAGAAACTACTGTTCTTGTCAGTTTCCTAAGCAGAGTTGAATTAGATATGGCCGTTGTGTGTAGGAAGCACAGTTCTTCGGTTCTGAGCAAGCTGACTGTTCTGGCTCTATAGGAAAAACAGTAGAGTAGAAGAGTGCTGCTTTCTCAAAAGCAGAGTGTGTTTCTTGTAAGGCGAGCCAGAGTTTAATTCCCTTTCATAAACGGAGTTGAATCAGATACAATTTCTGGTCCTAGCAGCAAGAGTTGTTTTCTGGTAAGCAGATTCACTATTGTGCTCAATTGGCCATACACATTGCAAATAGCACTCGCGTCTGTTCCCAGCAAATGCAGTGTATTGGACACAAGAGAAACTACTGTTCTTGTCAGTTTCCTAAGCAGAGTTGAATTAGATATGGCCCTTGTGTGTAGGAAGCACAGTTCTTTGGTTCTGAGCAAGCTGACTGTTCTGGCTCTATAGGAAACACAGTAGAGTAGAAGAGTGCTGCTTTTCAAAAGCAGAGTGTGTTTCTTGTAAGGCGAGCCAGAGTTTAATTCCCTTTCATAAACGGAGTTGAATCACATGCAATTTCTGGTTCTAGCAGCAAGAGTTGTTTTCTGGTAAGGAGATTCACTATTGTGCTCAATTGGCCATACACATTGCAAATAGCACTCGCGTCTCTTCCCAGCAAATGCAGTGTATTGGACGCAAGAGAAACTACTGTTCTTGTCAGTTTCCTAAGCAGAGTTGAATTAGATATGGCCCTTGTGTGTAGGAAGCACAGTTCTTTAGTTCTGAGCAAGCTGACAGTTCTGGCTCTATAGGAAACACAGTAGAGTAGAAGAGTGCTGCTTTCTTTAAAGCAGAGTGTGTTTCTTGTAAGGCGAGCCAGAGTTTAATTCCCTTTCATAAACGGAGTTGATTCACATGCTGTTTCTGGTCCTAGTAGCAAAAGTTGTTTTCTGGTAAGGAGATTCACTATTGTGCTCAATTGGCCTTACACAGTGCAAATAGCACTCGCGTCTTATCCCAGCAAATGCAGTGTATTGGACACAAGAGAAACTACTGTTCTTGTCAGTTTCCTAAGCAGAGTTGAATTAGATATGGCCCTTGTGTGTAGGAAGCACAGTTCTTTAGTTCTGAGAAAGCTGACTGTTTTGGCGCTATAGGAAACACAGTAGAGTAGAAGAGTGCTGCTTTCTCAAAAGCAGAGTGTGTTTCTTGTAAGGCAAGCTAGAGTTGAATTCCCTTTCATAAACGGAGTTGAATCACATGCAGTTTCTGGCCCTAGCACCAAGAGTTGTTTTCTGGTAAGGAGAGTCACTATTGTGCTCAATTGGCCGTACACATTGCAAATAGCACTCGCGTCTCTTCCCAGCCAATGCAGTGTATTGGATGCAAGAGCAACTACTGTTCTTGTCAGTTTCCTAAGCAGAGTAGAATTAGCTATTGCCCTTGTGTGTAGGAAGCACAGTTCTTTAGTTCTGAGCAAGCTGACAATTCTGGCTATATAGGAAACACAGTAGAGTAGAAGAGTGCTGCTTTCTCTAAAGCAGAGTGTGTTTCTTGTAAGGAAAGGTAGTGTTGATTTCCCTTTCATAAACGGAGTTGAATCACATGCAGTTTCTGGTCCTAGCAGCAAAAGTTGTTTTCTGGTAAGGAGATTCACTATTGTGCTCAATTGGCCTTACACAGTGCAAATAGCACTCGCATCTTATCCCAGCAAATGCAGTGTATTGGACGCAAGAGAAACTACTGTTCTTGTCAGTTTCCTAAGCAGAGTTGAATTCGATATGGCGCTTGTGTGTAGGAAGAACAGTTCTTTGGTTCTGAGCAAGCTGACTGTTCTGGCTCTATAGGAAACACAGTAGAGTAGAAGAGTGCTGCTTTCTCAAAAGCAGAGTGTGTTTCTTGTAAGGCAAGCTAGAGTTTAATTCCCTTTCATAAACGGAGTTGAATCACATGCAGTTTCTGGTCCAACAGCAAGAGTTGTTTTCTGGTAAGGAGAGTCACTATTGTGCTCAATAGGCCATAAGCAGTGCAAATAGCACTCGCCTCTGTTCCCAGCAAGTGCAGTGTATTGGACGCAAGACATGCGACTGTTCTTTTCAGTTTCCTAAGCAGAGTTGATCTAGATATGGCCCGTGTGTGTAGGAAACACAGTTCTTTGGTTCCTAGCAAGCTGACTGTTCTGGCTCTATAGGAAACAGAGTAGATTAGAAGAGTGCTGCTTTCTCAAAAGCAGAGTGTGTTCCTTTTAAGGCAAGCTAGAGTTAAATTCCACGGAGTTGAATCACATGCAGTTTCTGGTCCTAGTAGCAAGAGTTGTTTTCTGGTAAGGAGATTCACTATTGTGCTCATTTGGCCATACACAGTGCAAATAGCACTCGCGTCTGTACCCAGCAAGTGCATTGTATTGGACGCAAGAGAAACTACTGTTCTTGTCAGTTTCTTAAGCAGAGTTGAACTAGTTATGGCCCTTTTGTGTAGGAAGCACAGTTCTTTGGTTCTGAGCAAGCTGACTATACTGGCTCTATAGGAAACACAGTAGAGTAGAAGAGTGCTGCTTTCTCAAAAGCAGAGTGTGTTTCTTGTAAGGCGAGCTAGAGTTGAATTCCCTTTCATAAACGGAGTTGAATCACATGCAGTTTCTGGTCCTAGCAACAAGAGTTGTTTTCTGGTAAGGAGAGTCACTGTTGTGCTCAAATGGACATACCCTGTGCAAATAGCACTCGCGTCAGTTATAAGCAAATGCAGTGTATTGGACGCAAGAGAAACTTCTGTTCTTGTCAGTTTCCCAAGCATAGTTGAACTAGATATGGCCCTTGTGTGTAGGAAGCACAGTTCTTTGGTTCTGAACAAGCTGACAGTTCTGGCTATATAGGAAACACAGTAGAGTAGAAGAGTTCTGCTTTCTCTAAAGCAGAGTGTGTTTCTTGTAAGGCGAGCTAGAGTTGATTTCCCTTTCATAAACGGAGTTGAATCACATGCAGTTTGTGGTCCTAGCAGAAAGAGTTGTTTTCTGGTAAGGAGAGTCACTATTGTGCTCAATAGGCCATACACAGTGCAAATAGCACTCGCTTCTGTTCTCAGCAAGTGCAGTGTATTGGACGCAAGAGAAACTACCGTTTTTGTCAGTTTCCTAAGGATAGTTGAAGTAGATATGGAGCTTTTGTGTAGGAAGCACAGTTCTTTGGTTCTGAGCAAGCTGACTGTTCTGGCTTTATACGAAACACAGTAGAGTAGAAGAGTGCTGCTTTCTCAAAAGCAGAGTGTGTTTCTTTTAAGGCAAGCTAGAGTTGAATTCCACGGAGTTGAATCACATGCAGTTTCTGGTCCTAGTAGCAAGAGTTGTTTTCTGGTAAGGAGAGTCACTATTGTGCTCATTTGGCCATACACAGTGCAAATAGCACTCGCGTCTGTTCCCAGCAAGTGCAGTGTATTGGACACAAGAGAAACTACTGTTCTTGTCAGTTTCCTAAGCGGAGTGTAACTAGTTATGGCCATTGAGTGTAGGAAGCACACCTCTATGGTTCTGAGCAAGCTGACTGTTCTGGCTCTATAGGAAACACAGTAGAGTAGAAGAGTGCTGTTTTCTCAAAAGCAGAGTGTGTTTCTTGTAAGGCGAGCCAGAGTTTAATTCCCTTTCATAAACGGAGTTGAATCACATGCAATTTCTGGTCCTAGCAGCAAGAGTTTTTTTCTGGTAAGGAGATTCACTATTGTGCTCAATTGGCCATACACATTGCAAATAGCACTCGCGTCTGTTCCCAGCAAATGCAGTGTATTGGACACAAGAGAAACTACTGTTCTTGTCAGTTTCCTTAGCAGAGTTGAATTAGATATGGCCCTTGTGTGTAAGAAGCACAGTTCTTTGGTTCTGAGCAAGCTGACTGTTCTGGCTCTATAGGAAACAGAGTAGAGTAGAAGAGTGCTGCTTTCTGTAAAGCAGAGTGTGTTTCTTTTAAGGCAAGCTAGAGTTGAATTCCACGGAGTTGAATCACATGCAGTTTCTGGTCCTAGTAGCAAGAGTTGTTTTCTGGTAAGAAGAGTCACTATTGTGCTCATTTGGCCATACACAGTGCAAATAGCACTCGCGTCTGTACCCAGCAAGTTCAGTGTATAGGACGCAAGAGAAACTACTGTTCTTGTCAGTTTCCTAAGTATGGTTGAACTAGTTATGGCCATTGTGTGTAGGAAGCAGTGTTCTTTGGTTCTGACCAAGCTGACTGTTCTGGCTCTATAGGAAACACAGTAGAGTAGAAGAGTGCTGCTTTCTCAAAAGCAGAGTGTGTTTCTTGTAAGGCGAGTCAGAGTTTAATTCCCTTTCATAAACGGAGTTGAATCACATGCAATTTCTGTTCCTAGCAGCAAGAGTTGTTTTCTGGTAAGGAGATTCACTATTGTGCTCAATTGGCCATACACATTCAAATAGCACTCGCGTCTCTTCCCATCAAATGCAGTGTATTGGACGCAAGAGAAACTACTGTTCTTGTCAGTTTCCTAAGCAGAGTTGAATTAGATATGGCCCTTGTGTGTAGGAAGCACAGTTCTTTAGTTCTGAGCAAGCTGACAGTTCTGGCTCTATAGGAAACACAGTAGAGTAGAAGAGTGCTGCTTTTTTTAAAGCAGAGTGTGTTTCTTGTAAGACGAGCCAGAGTTTAATTCCCTTTCATAAACGGAGTTGAATCACATGCTGTTTCTGGTACTAGCAGCAAAAGTTGTTTTCTGGTAAGGAGATTCACTATTGTGCTCAATTGGCCTTACACAGTGCAAATAGCACTCGCGTCTTATCCCAGCAAATGCAGTGTATTGGACACAAGAGAAACTACTGTTCTTGTCAGTTTCCTAAGCACAGTTGAATTAGATATGGCCCTTGTGTGTAGGAAGCACAGTTCTTTAGTTCTGAGCAAGCTGACTGTTTTGGCTCTATAGGATATACAGTAGAGTAGAAGAGTGCTGCTTTCTCAAAAGCAGAGTGTGTTTCTTGTAAGGCAAGCTAGAGTTGAATTCCCTTTCATAAACGGAGTTGAATCACATGCAGTTTCTGGTACTAGCAGTAAGAGTTGTTTTCTGGTAAGGAGAGTCACTATTGTGCTCAATAGGCCATAAACAGTGCAAATAGCACTCGCCTCTGTTCCCAGCAATTGCAGTGTATTGGACGCAAGACATGCGACTGTTCTTTTCTGTTTCCTAAGCAGAGTTGAACTAGATATGGCCCGTGTGTGTAGGAAGCACAGTTCTTAGGTTCTGAGCAAGCTGACTGTTCTGGCTCTATAGGAAACAGAGTAGAGTAGAAGAGTGCTGCTTTCTCAAAAGCAGAGTGTGTTTCTTTTAAGGCAAGCTAGAGTTGAATTCCACGGAGTTGAATCACATGCAGTTTCTGGTCCTAGTAGCAAGAGTTGTTTTCTGGTAAGGAGAGTCACTATTGTGCTCATTTGGCCATACACAGTGCAAATAGCACTCGCGTCTGTACCCAGCAAGTGGAGTGTATTGGACGCAAGAGAAACTACTGTTCTTGTCAGTTTCCTAAGTAGGGTTGAACTAGTTATGGCCATTGTGTGTAGGAAGCACAGTTCTTTGTTTCTGAGCAAGCTGACTGTTCTGGCTCTATAGGAAACACAGTAGAGTAGAAGAGTGCTGCTTTCTCAAAAGCAGAGTGTGTTTCTTGTAAGGCGAGCCAGAGTTTAATTCCCTTTCATAAACGGAGTTGAATCACATGCAATTTCTGGTCCTAGCAGCAAGAGTTGTTTTCTGGTAAGGAGATTCACTATTGTGCTCTATTGGGCATACACATTGCAAATAGCACTCGCGTCTCTTCCCAGCAAATGCAGTGTATTGGACACAAGAGAAACTACTGTTCTTGTCAGTTTCCTAAGCAGAGTTGAATTAGATATGGCCCTTGTGTGTAGGAAGCACAGTTCTTTAGTTCTGAGCAAGCTGACAGTTCTGGCTATATATTAAACACAGTAGAGTAGAAGAGTGCTGCTTTCTCTAAAGCAGAGTGTGTTTCTTGTAAGGCGAGCCAGAGTTTAATTCCCTTTCATAAACGGAGTTGAATCACATGCAGTTTCTGGTCCTAGCAGCAAAAGTTGTTTTCTGGTAAGGAGATTCACTATTGTGCTGAATTGGCCTTACACAGTGCAAATAGCACTCGCGTCTTATCCCAGCAAATGCAGTGTATTGGACGCAAGAGAAACTACTGTTCTTGTCAGTTTCCTAAGCAGAGTTGAATTAGATATGGCCCTTGTGGGTAGGATGCACAGTTCTTTAGTTCTGAGCTAGCTGACTGTTCTGGCTCTATAGGAAACACAGTAGAGTAGAAGAGTGCTGCTTTCTCAAAAGCAGAGTGTGTTTCTTGTAAGGCAAGCTAGAGTTGAATTCCCTTTCATAAACGGCGTTGAATTACATGCAGTTTCTAGTCCTAGCACCAAGAGTTTTTTTCTGGTAAGGAGAGTCACTATTTTGCTCAATTGGCCATACACATTGCAAATAGCACTCGAGTCTCTTCCCAGCCAATGCAGTGTATTGGATGCAAGAGCAACTACTGTTCTTGTCAGTTTCCTAAGCAGAGTTGAATTAGATATTGCCCTTGTGTGTAGGAAGCACAGTTCTTTAGTTCTGAGCAAACTGACAATTCTGGCTATATAGGAAACACAGTAGAGTAGAAGAGTGCTGCTTTCTCTAAAGCAGAGTGTGTTTCTTGTAAGGCGAGCCAGAGTTTAATTCCCTTTCATAAACGGAGTTGAATCACATGCAGTTTCTGGTCCTAGCAGCAAAAGTTGTTTTCTGGAAAGGAGATTCACTATTGTGCTCAATTGGCCTTACACAGTGCAAATAGCACTCTCGACTTATCCCAGCAAATGCAGTGTATTGGATGCAAGAGAAACTACTGTTCTTGTCAGTTTCCTAAGCAGAGTTGAATTAGATATGGCCCTTGTGTGTAGGAAGCCTAGTTCCTTAGTTCTGAGCAATCTGACTGTTCTGGCTATATAGGAAACACAGTAGAGTAGAAGAGTGCTGCTTTCTCTAAAGCAGAGTGTGTTTCTTTTAAGGCGAGCCAGAGTTTAATTCCCTTTCATAAACGGAGTTGAATCACATGCAATTTCTGGTCCTAGCAGCAAGAGTTGTTTTCTTGTAAGGAGATTCACTATTGTGCTCACTTGGCCATACACAGTGCAAATAGCACTCGCGTCTGTACCCAGCAAGTGCATTGTATTGGACGCAAGAGAAACTGCTGTTTTTGTCATTTCCTAAGCAGAGATGAATTCGATATGGCCCTTGTGTGTAGGAAGCACAGTTCTTTGGTTCTGAGCAAGCTGACTGTTCTGGCTCTATAGGAAACACAGTAGAGTAGAAGAGTGCTGCTTCCTCAAAAGCAGAGTGTGTTTCTTGCAAGGCAAGCTAGAGTTGAATTCCCTTTCATAAACGGAGTTGAATCACATGCAGTTTCTGGTCCTAGAAGCAAGAGTTGTTTTCTGGTAAGGAGAGTCTCTATTGTGCTCAATAGGCCATAAACAGTGCAAATAGCACTCGCCTCTGTTCCCAGCAAGTGCAGTGTATTGGACGCAAGACATGCGACTGTTCTTTTCAGTTTCCTAAGCAGAGTTGAACTAGATATGGCCCGTGTGTGTAGGAAGCACAGTTCTTTGGTTCTGAGCAAGCTGACTGTTCTGGCTCTATAGGAAACACAGTAGAGTAGAAGAGTGCTGCTTTCTCAAAAGCAGAGTGTGTTTCTTGTAAGGCAAGCTAGAGTTGAATTCCCTTTCATAAACGGAGTTGAATCACATGCAGTTTCTGGTCCTAGCACCAAGAGTTGTTTTCTGGTAAGGAGAGTCACTATTGTGCTCAATGGGCCTTACACAGTGCAATTAGCACTCGCGTCTGTTCCCAGCAAGTGCAGTGCATTGGACACAAGAGAAACTACTGTTCTTGTCAGTTTCAAAAGCAGAGTTGAACTAGATATGGCCCGTGTGTGTGGGAAGCACAGTTCTTTGGTTCTGAGCAAGCTGACTATACTGGCTCTATAGGAAACACAGTAGAGTAGAAGAGAGCTACTTTCTCAAAAGCAGAGTGTGTTTCTTGTAAGGCGAGCTAGAGTTGAATTCCCTTTCATAAACGGAGTTGAATCACATGCAGTTTCTGGTCCTAGCAACAAGAGTTGTTTTCTGGTAAGGAGAGTCACTGTTGTGCTCAAATGGCCATACCCAGTGCAAATAGCATATGCGTCAGTTATAAGCAAATGCAGTGTATTGGACGCAAGAGAAACTTCTGTTCTTGTCAGTTTCCCAAGGAGAGTTGAACTAAATATGGCCATTGTGTGTAGGAAGCACAGTTCTTTGGTTCTGAACAAGCTGACTGTTCTGGCTCTATAGGAAACACAGTAGAGTAAAGAGTGCTGCTTTCTCAAAAGAAGAGTGTGTTTCTTGTAAGGCGAGCTAGAATTGAACTCCCTTTCATTAAGAGAGTTGAATCACATGCAGTTTCTGGTCCTAGCAGCAAGAGTTGTTTTCTGTTAAGGAGAGTCACTATTGTGCTCAATTGGCCATACCCTGTCAAATAGCACTCGCGTCTGTTCCCAGCAAGTGCAGTGTATTGGACGTAAGACAAACTACTGTTGTTCTCAGTTTCCTAAGCAGAGTTGAACTAGATATGGCCCGTGTGTGTGGGAAGCACAGTTCTTTGGTTCTGAGCAAACTGACTATACTCTCTATATGAAACACAGTTGATTAGAAGAGTACTGCTCTCTCAATATCAGAGTGTGTTTCTTGTAAGACGAGCTAGAGTTGAATTACCTTTCATAAACCTAGTTGAATCACATGCAGTTTCTGGTCCTAGCAGCAAGAGTTATTTTCTGGTAAGGAGAGCCACTATTGTGCTCAATTGGCCATACAGAGTGCAAATAGCACTCGCGTCTGTTCCCAGCAAGTGCAGTGTATTGGACGCAAGAGAAACTACTGTTCTTGTCAGTTTCCCAAGCAGAGTTGAACTAGATATGGCCCGTGTGTTTGGGAAGCACAGTTCTTTGGTTCTGAGCAAGCTGACTATACTGGCTCTATAGGAAACACAGTAGAGTAGAAGAGTGCTGCTTTCTCAAAAGCAGAGTGTGTTTCTTGTAAGGCGAGCTAGAGTTGATTTCCCTTTCATAAACGGAGTTGAATCACATGCAGTTTCTGGTCCTAGCAGCAAAAGTTGTTTTCTGGTAAGGAGATTCACTATTGTGCTCAATTGGCCTTACACAGTGCAAATAGCACTCGCGTCTTATCCCAGCAAATGCAGTGTATTGGACGCAAGAGAAACTACTGTTCTTGTCAGTTTCCTAAGCAGAGTTGAATTAGATATGGCCCTTGTGTGTAGGAAGCACAGTTCTTTAGTTCTGAGCAAGCTGACTGTTCTGGCTATTTAGGAAACACAGTAGAGTAGAAGAGTGCTGCTTTCTCAAAAGCAGAGTGTGTTTCTTGTAAGGCCAGCCAGAGTTTAATTCCCTTTCATAAACGGAGTTGAATCACATGCAATTTCTGGTCCTAGCAGCAAGAGTTGTTTTCTGGTAAGGAGAGTCACTATTGTGCTCACTTGGCCATACACAGTGCAAATAGCACTCGCGTCTGTACCCAGCATGTGCATTGTATTGGACGCAAGAGAAACTAATGTTTAAGTCAGTTTCCTAAGCAGAGTTGAATTCGATAAGGCCCTTGTGTGTAGGAAGCACAGTTCTTTGGTTCTGAGCAAGCTGACTGTTCTGGCTCTATAGGAAACACAGTAGAGTAGAAGAGTGCTGAATTCTCAAAAGCAGAGTGTGTTTCTTGTAAGGTGAGCCAGAGTTTAATTCCCATTCATAAACGGAGTTGAATCACATGCAGTTTCTGGTCCTAGCAGCAAGAGTTGTTTTCTGGTAAGGAGATTCACTATTGTGCTCACTTGGCCTTACACAGTGCAAATAGCACTCGCGTCTGTTCCCAGCAAATGCAGTGTATTGGACGCAAGAGAAACTACTGTTCTTGTCAGTTTCCTAAGCAGAGTTGAATTAGATATGGCCCTTGTGTGTAGGAAGCACAGTTCTTCGGTTCTGAGCAAGCTGACTGTTCTGGATCTATAGGAAACACAGAAGAGTGCTGCTTTCTCAAAAGCAGAGTGTGTTTCGTGTAAGGCGAGCCAGAGTTTAATTCCCTTTCATAAACGGAGTTGAATCACATGCAATTTCTGGTCCTAGCAGCAAGAGTTTTTTTCTGGTAAGGAGATTCACTATTGTGCTCAATTGGCCATACACATAGCAAATAGCCCTCGCGTCTGTTCCCAGCAAATGCAGTGTATTGTACACAAGAGAAACTACTGTTCTTGTCAGTTTCCTAAGCAGAGTTGAATTAGATATGGCCCTTGTGTGTAGGAAGCACAGTTCTTTGTTTCTGAGCAAGCTGACTGTTCTGGCTCTATAGGAAACACAGTAGAGTAGAAGAGTGCTGCTTTTCAAAAGCAGAGTGTGTTTCTTGTAAGGCGAGCCAGAGTTTAATTCCCTTTCATAAACGGAGTTGAATCACATGCAATTTCTGGTCCTAGCAGCAAGAGTTGTTTTCTGGTAAGGAGATTCACTATTGTGCTCAATTGGCCATACACATTGCAAATAGCACTCGCGTCTCTTCCCAGCAAATGCAGTGTATTGGACGCAAGAGAAACTACTGTTCTTGTCAGTTTCCTAAGCAGAGTTGAATTAGATATGGCCCTTGTGTGTAGGAAGCACAGTTCTTTAGTTCTGAGCAAGCTGACAGTTCTGGCTATATAGGAAACACAGTAGAGTAGATGAGTGCTGCTTTCTCTAAAGCAGAGTGTGTTTCTTGTAAGGCGAGCCAGAGTTTAATTCCCTTTCATAAACGGAGTTGAATCACATGCAATTTCTGGTCCTAGCAGCAAGAGTTGTTTTCTGGTAAGGAGAGTCACTATTGTGCTCAATAGGCCATAAACAGTGCAAATAGCACTCGCCTCTGTTCCCAGCAAGTGCACTGTATTGGACGCAAGACATGCGACTGTTCTTTTCAGTTTCCTAAGCAGAGTTGAACTAG
This sequence comes from Peromyscus californicus insignis, assembly GCF_007827085.1. Classification (NCBI taxonomy): domain Eukaryota; kingdom Metazoa; phylum Chordata; class Mammalia; order Rodentia; family Cricetidae; genus Peromyscus; species Peromyscus californicus. The sequence continues at coordinate 93,685 of NW_026294408.1, read as the reverse complement.
ATATGGCCCGTGTGTGTAGGAAGCACAGTTCTTTGGTTCTGAGCAAGCTGACTGTTCTGGCTCTATAGGAAACAGAGTAGAGTAGAAGAGTGCTGCTTTCTCAAAAGCAGAGTGTGTTTCTTTTAAGGCAAGCTAGAGTTGAATTCCACGGAGTTGAATCACATGCAGTTTCTGGTCCTAGTAGCAAGAGTTGTTTTCTGGTAAGAGAGTCACTATTGTGCTCATTTGGCCATACACAGTGCAAATAGCACTCGCTTCTGTTCTCAGCAAGTGCAGTGTATTGGACGCAAGAGAAACTACTGTTTTTGTCAGTTTCCTAAGGAGAGTTGAAGTAGATATGGAGCTTTTGTGTAGGAAGCACAGTTCTTTGGTTCTGAGCAAGCTGACTGTTCTGGCTTTATAGGAAACACAGTAGAGTAGAAGAGTGCTGCTTTCTCAAAAGCAGAGTGTGTTTCTTTTAAGGCAAGCTAGAGTTGAATTCCACGGAGTTGAATCACATGCAGTTTCTGGTCCTAGTAGCAAGAGTTGTTTTCTGGTAAGGAGAGTCACTATTGTGCTCATTTGGCCATACACAGTGCAAATAGCACTCGCGTATTTTCCCAGCAAGTGCAGTGTATTGAACGCAAGAGAAACTACTGTTCTTGTCAGTTTCCTAAGCGGAGTGTAACTAGTTATGGCCATTGTGTGTAGGAAGCACAGTTCTTTGGTTCTGAGCAAGCTGACTGTCCTGGCTCTATAGGAAACACAATGGAGTAGAAGAGTGCTGATTCTCAAAAGCAGAGTGTGTTTCTTGTAAGGTGAGCCAGAGTTTAATTCCCTTTCATAAACGGAGTTGAATCACATGCAGTTTCTGGTCCTAGCATCAAGAGTTGTTTTCTTGTAAGGAGATTCACTATTGTGCTCACTTGGCCTTACACAGTGCAAATAGATCTCGCGTCTGTTCCAAGCAAATGCAGTGTATTGGACGCAAGAGAAACTACTGTTCTTGTCAGTTTCCTAAGCAGAGTTGAATTAGATATGGCCCTTGTGTGTAGGAAGCACAGTTCTTTAGTTCTGAGCAAGCTTACTGTTTTGGCTCTATAGGAAACACAGTAGAGTAGAAGAGTGCTGCTTTCTCAAAAGCAGAGTGTGTTTCTTGTAAGGCAAGCTAGAGTTGAATTCCCTTTCATAAACGGAGTTGAATCACATGCAGTTTCTGGTCCTAGCAGCAAGAGTTGTTTTCTGGTAAGGAGAGTCACTATTGTGCTCAATAGGCCATAAACAGTGCAAATAGCACTCGCCTCTGTTCCCAGCAATTGCAGTGTATTGGACGCAAGACATGCGACTGTTCTTTTCAGTTTCCTAAGCAGAGTTGAACTAGATATGGCCCGTGTGTGTAGGAAGCACAGTTCTTTGGTTCTGAGCAAGCTGACTGTTCTGGCTCTATAGGAAACAGAGTAGAGTAGAAGAGTGCTGCTTTCTCAAAAGCAGAGTGTGTTTCTTTTAAGGCAAGCTAGAGTTGAATTCCACGGAGTTGAATCACATGCAGTTTGTGGTCCTAGTAGCAAGAGTTGTTTTCTGGTAAGGAGAGTCACTATTGTGCTCATTTGGCCATACACAGTGCAAATAGCACTCGCGTCTGTACCCAGCAAGTGGAGTGTATTGGACGCAAGAGAAACTACTGTTCTTGTCAGTTTCCTAAGTATGGTTGAACTAGTTATGGCCATTGTGTGTAGGAAGCAGGGTTCTTTGTTTCTGAGCAAGCTGACTGTTCTGGCTCTATAGGAAACACAGTAGAGTAGAAGAGTGCTGCTTTCTCAAAAGCAGAGTGTGTTTCTTGTAAGGCGAGCCAGAGTTTAATTCCCTTTCATAAACGGAGTTGAATCACATGCAATTTCTGTTCCTAGCAGCAAGAGTTGTTTTCTGGTAAGGAGATTCACTATTGTGCTCAATTGGCCATACACATTCAAATAGCACTCGCGTCTCTTCCCATCAAATGCAGTGTATTGGACGAAAGAGAAACTACTGTTCTTGTCAGTTTCCTAAGCAGAGTTGAATTAGATATGGCCCTTGTGTGTAGGAAGCACAGTTTTTTAGTTCTGAGCAAGCTGACAGTTCTGGCTCTATAGGAAACACAGTAGAGTAGAAGAGTGCTGCTTTTTTTAAAGCAGAGTGTGTTTCTTGTAAGACGAGCCAGAGTTTAATTCCCTTTCATAAACGGAGTTGAATCACATGCTGTTTCTGGTACTAGCAGCAAAAGTTGTTTTCTGGTAAGGAGATTCACTATTGTGCTCAATTGGCCATACACATTCAAATAGCACTCGCGTCTCTTCCCATCAAATGCAGTGTATTGGACACAAGAGAAACTACTGTTCTCGTCAGTTTCCTAAGCAGAGTTGAATTAGATATGGCCCTTGTGTGTAGGAAACACAGTTCTTTAGTTCTGAGCAAGCTGACTGTTTTGGCTCTATAGGAAACACAGTAGAGTAGAAGAGTGCTGCTTTCTCAAAAGCAGAGTGTGTTTCTTGTAAGGCAAGCTAGAGTTGAATTCCCTTTCATAAACGGAGTTGAATCACATGCAGTTTCTGGTCCTAGCAGCAAGAGTTGTTTTCTGGTAAGGAGAGTCACTATTGTGCTCAATAGGCCATAAACAGTGCAAATAGCACTCGCCTCTGTTCCCAGCAAGTGCAGTGTATTGGACGCAAGACATGCGACTGTTCTTTTCAGTTTCCTAAGCAGAGTTGAACTAGATATGGCCCGTGTGTGTAGGAAGCACAGTTCTTAGGTTCTGAGCAAGCTGACTGTTCTGGCTCTATAGGAAACAGAGTAGAGTAGAAGAGTGCTGCTTTCTCAAAAGCAGAGTGTGTTTCTTTTAAGGCAAGCTAGAGTTGAATTCCACGGAGTTGAATCACATGCAGTTTCTGGTCCTAGTAGCAAGAGTTGTTTTCTGGTAATGAGAGTCACTATTGTGCTCATTTGGCCATACACAGTGCAAATAGCACTCGCGTCTGTACCCAGCAAGTGGAGTGTATTGGACGCAAGAGAAACTACTGTTCTTGTCAGTTTCCTAAGTAGGGTTGAACTAGTTATGGCCATTGTGTGTAGGAAGCACAGTTCTTTGTTTCTGAGCAAGCTGACTGTTCTGGCTCTATAGGAAACACAGTAGAGTAGAAGAGTGCTGCTTTCTCAAAAGCAGAGTGTGTTTCTTGTAAGGCGAGCCAGAGTTTAATTCCCTTTCATAAACGGAGTTGAATCACATGCAATTTCTGGTCCTAGCAGCAAGAGTTGTTTTCTGGTAAGGAGATTCACTATTGTGCTCTATTGGGCATACACATTGCAAATAGCACTCGCGTCTGTTCCCAGCAAATGCAGTGTATTGGACACAAGAGAAACTACTGTTCTTGTCAGTTTCCTAAGCAGAGTTGAATTAGATATGGCCCTTGTGTGTAGGAAGCACAGTTCTTTAGTTCTGAGCAAGCTGACAGTTCTGGCTATATAGGAAACACAGTAGAGTAGAAGAGTGCTGCTTTCTCTAAAGCAGAGTGTGTTTCTTGTAAGGCGAGCCAGAGTTTAATTCCCTTTCATAAACGGAGTTGAATCACATGCAGTTTCTGGTCCTAGCAGCAAAAGTTGTTTTCTGGTAAGGAGATTCACTACTGTGCTGAATTGGCCTTACACAGTGCAAATAGCACTCGCGTCTTATCCCAGCAAATGCAGTGTATTGGACGCAAGAGAAACTGCTGTTTTTGTCATTTCCTAAGCAGAGATGAATTCGATATGGCCCTTGTGTGTAGGAAGCACAGTTCTTTGGTTCTGAGCAAGCTGACTGTTCTGGCTCTATAGGAAACACAGTAGAGTAGAAGAGTGCTGCTTCCTCAAAAGCAGAGTGTGTTTCTTGCAAGGCAAGCTAGAGTTGAATTCCCTTTCATAAACGGAGTTGAATCACATGCAGTTTCTGGTCCTAGAAGCAAGAGTTGTTTTCTGGTAAGGAGAGTCTCTATTGTGCTCAATAGGCCATAAACAGTGCAAATAGCACTCGCCTCTGTTCCCAGCAAGTGCAGTGTATTGGACGCAAGACATGCGACTGTTCTTTTCAGTTTCCTAAGCAGAGTTGAACTAGATATGGCCCGTGTGTGTAGGAAGCACAGTTCTTTGGTTCTGAGCAAGCTGACTGTTCTGGCTCTATAGGAAACAGAGTAGAGTAGAAGAGTGCTGCTTTCTCAAAAGCAGAGTGTGTTTCTTTTAAGGCAAGCTAGAGTTGAATTCCACGGAGTTGAGTCACATGCAGTTTCTGGTCCTAGTAGCAAGAGTTGTTTTCTGGTAAGGAGATTCACTATTGTGCTCAATTGGCCATACACAGTGCAAATAGCACTCGCGTCTGTACTCAGCAAGTGCATTGTATTGGACGCAAGAGAAACTACTGTTCTTGTCAGTTTCCTAAGCAGAGTTGAACTAGTTATGGCCATTGTGTGTAGGAAGCACAGTTCTTTGGTTCTGAGTAAGCTGACTGTTCTGGCTCTATAGGAAACACAGTAGAGTAGAAGAGTGCTGCTTTCTCAAAAGCAGAGTGTGTTTCTTGTAAGGCGAGCTAGAGCTTAATTCCCTTTCATAAACGGAGTTGAATCACATGCAATTTCTGGTCCTAGCAGCAAGAGTTGTTTTCTGGTAAGGAGATTCACTATTGTGCTCAATTGGCCATACACATTGCAAATAGCACTCTCTTCTGTTCCCAGCAAATGCAGTGTATTGGACACAAGAGAAACTACTGTTCTTGTCAGTTTCCTAAGCAGAGTTGAATTAGATATGGCCCTTGTGTGTAGGAAGCACAGTTCTTTGGTTCTGAGCAAGCTGACTGTTCTGGCTCTATAGGAAGCACAGTAGAGCAGAAGATTGCTGCTTTTCAAAAGCAGAGTGTGTTTCTTGTAAGGTGATCCAGAGTTTAATTCCCTTTCATAAACAGAGTAGAATCACATGCAGTTTCTGGTCCTAGCATCAAGAGTTGTTTTCTGGTAAGGAGATTCACTATTGTGCTCAATTGGCCATACACATTGCAAATAGTACTCGCGTCTCTTCCCAGCCAATGCAGTGCATTGGACGCAAGAGAAACTACTGTTCTTGTCAGTTTCCTAAGCAGAGTTGAATTAGATATGGCCCTTGTGTGTAGGAAGCACAGTTCTTTAGTTCTGAGCAAGGTGACTGTTCTGGCTCTATAGGATATACAGTAGAGTAGAAGAGTGCTGCTTTCTCAAAAGCAGAGTGTGTTTCTTGTAAGGCAAGCTAGAGTTGAATTCCCTTTCATAAACGGAGTTGAATCACATGCAGTTTCTGGTCCTAGAAGCAAGAGTTGTTTTCTGGTAAGGAGAGTCTCTATTGTGCTCAATAGGCCATAAACAGTGCAAAAACACTCGCCTCTGTTCCCAGCAAGTGCAGTGAATTGGACGCAAGAGAAACTACTGTTCTTGTCAGTTTCAAAAGCAGAGTTGAACTAGATATGGCCCGTGTGTGTGGGAAGCACAGTTCTTTGGTTCTGAGCAAGCTGACTATACTGGCTCTATAGGAAACACAGTAGAGTAGAAGAGTGCTACTTTCTCAAAAGCAGAGTGTGTTTCTTGTAAGGTGAGCTAGAGTTGAATTCCCTTTCATAAACGGAGTTGAATCACATGCAGTTTCTGGTCCTAGCAACAAGAGTTGTTTTCTGGTAAGGAGAGTCACTGTTGTGCTCAAATGGCCATACCCAGTGCAAATAGCATATGCGTCAGTTATAAGCAAATGCAGTGTATTGGACGCAAGAGAAACTTCTGTTCTTGTCAGTTTCCCAAGCAGAGTTGAACTAAATATGGCCCTTGTGTGTAGGAAGCACAGTTCTTTGGTTCTGAACAAGCTGACTGTTCTGGCTCTATAGGAAACACAGTAGAGTAAAGAGTGCTGCTTTCTCAAAAGAAGAGTGTGTTTCTTGTAAGGCGAGCTAGAGTTGAACTCCCTTTCATTAAGAGAGTCGAATCACATGCAGTTTCTGGTCCTAGCAGCAAGAGTTGTTTTCTGGTAAGGAGATTCACTACTGTGCTGAATTGGCCTTACACAGTGCAAATAGCACTCGCGTCTTATCCCAGCAAATGCAGTGTATTGGACGCAAGAGAAACTACTGTTCTTGTCAGTTTCCTAAGCAGAGTTGAATTAGATATGGCCCTTGTGGGTAGGACGCACAGTTCTTTAGTTCTGAGCTAGCTGACTGTTCTGGCTCTATAGGAAACACAGTAGAGTAGAAGAGTGCTGCTTTCTCAAAAGCAGAGTGTGTTTCTTGTAAGGCAAGCTAGAGTTGAATTCCCTTTCATAAACGGCGTTGAATTACATGCAGTTTCTGGTCCTAGCACCAAGAGTTTTTTTCTGGTAAGGAGAGTCACTATTTTGCTCAATTGGCCATACACATTGCAAATAGCACTCGAGTCTCTTCCCAGCCAATGCAGTGTATTGGATGCAAGAGCAACTGCTGTTCTTGTCAGTTTCCTAAGCAGAGTTGAATTAGATATTGCCCTTGTGTGTAGGAAGCACAGTTCTTTAGTTCTGAGCAAGCCGACAATTCTGGCTATATAGGAAACACAGTAGAGTAGAAGAGTGTTGCTTTCTCTAAAGCAGAGTGTGTTTCTTGTAAGGCGAGCCAGAGTTTAATTCCCTTTCATAAACGGAGTTGAATCACATGCAGTTTCTGGTCCTAGCAGCAAAAGTTGTTTTCTGGTAAGGAGATTCACTATTGTGCTCAATTGGCCTTACACAGTGCAAATAGCACTCTCGACTTATCCCAGCAAATGCAGTGTATTGGATGCAAGAGAAACTACTGTTCTTGTCAGTTTCCTAAGCAGAGTTGAATTAGATATGGCCCTTGTGTGTAGGAAGCACAGTTCCTTAGTTCTGAGCAAGCTGACTGTTCTGGCTATATAGGAAACACAGTAGAGTAGAAGAGTGCTGCTTTCTCTAAAGCAGAGTTGTTTCTTTTAAGGCGAGCCAGAGTTTAATTCCCTTTCATAAACGGAGTTGAATCACATGCAATTTCTGGTCCTAGCAGCAAGAGTTGTTTTCTTGTAAGGAGATTCACTATTGTGCTCACTTGGCCATACACAGTGCAAATAGCACTCGCGTCTGTACCCAGCAAGTGCATTGTATTGGACGCAAGAGAAACTTCTGTTTTTGTCATTTCCTAAGCAGATATGAATTCGATATGGCCCTTGTGTGTAGGATGCACAGTTCTTTGGTTCTGAGCAAGCTGACTGTTCTGGCTCTATAGGAAACACAGTAGAGTAGAAGAGTGCTGCTTCCTCAAAAGCAGAGTGTGTTTCTTGCAAGGCAAGCTAGAGTTGAATTCCCTTTCATAAACGGAGTTGAATCACATGCAGTTTCTGGTCCTAGAAGCAAGAGTTGTTTTCTGGTAAGGAGAGTCTCTATTGTGCTCAATAGGCCATAAACAGTGCAAATAGCACTCGCATCTGTTCCCAGCAAGTGCAGTGTATTGGACGCAAGACATGCGACTGTTCTTTTCAGTTTCCTAAGCAGAGTTGAACTAGATATGGCCCGTGTGTGTAGGAAGCACAGTTCTTTGGTTCTGAGCAAGCTGACTGTTCTGGCTCTATAGGAAACAGAGTAGAGTAGAAGAGTACTGCTTTCTCAAAAGCAGAGTGTGTTTCTTTTAAGGCAAGCTAGAGTTGAATTCCACGGAGTTGAGTCACATGCAGTTTCTGGTCCTAGAAGCAAGAGTTGTTTTCTGGTAAGGAGAGTCTCTATTGTGCTCAATAGGCCATAAACAGTGCAAATAGCACTGGCCTCTGTTCCCAGCAAGTGCAGTGTATTGGACGCAAGACATGCGACTGTTCTTTTCAGTTTCCTAAGCAGAGTTGAACTAGATATGGCCCGTGTGTGTAGGAAGCACAGTTCTTTGGTTCTGAGCAAGCTGACTGTTCTGGCTCTATAGGAAGCACAGTAGAGCAGAAGATTGCTGCTTTTCAAAAGCAGAGTGTGTTTCTTGTAAGGTGATCCAGAGTTTAATTCCCTTTCATAAACAGAGTAGAATCACATGCAGTTTCTGGTCCTAGCATCAAGAGTTGTTTTCTGGTAAGGAGATTCACTATTGTGCTCAATTGGCCATACACATTGCAAATAGTACTCGCGTCTCTTCCCAGCCAATTCAGTGCATTGGACGCAAGAGAAACTACTGTTCTTGTCAGTTTCCTAAGCAGAGTTGAATTAGATATGGCCCCTGTGTGTAGGAAGCACAGTTCTTTAGTTCTGAGCATGCTGACTGTTCTGGCTCTATAGGATATACAGTAGAGTAGAAGAGTGCTGCTTTCTCAAAAGCAGAGTGTGTTTCTTGTAAGGCAAGCTAGAGTTGAATTCCCTTTCATAAACGGAGTTGAATCACATGCAGTTTCTGGTCCTAGCACCAAGAGTTGTTTTCTGGTAAGGAGAGTCACTATTGTGCTCAATGGGCCTTACACAGTGCAATTAGCACTCGCGTCTGTTCCCAGCAAGTGCAGTGCATTGGACGCAAGAGAAACTACTGTTCTTGTCAGTTTCAAAAGCAGAGTTGAACTAGATATGGCCCGTGTGTGTGGGAAGCACAGTTCTTTGGTTCTGAGCAAGCTGACTATACTGGCTCTATAGGAAACACAGTAGAGTAGAAGAGTGCTACTTTCTCAAAAGCAGAGTGTGTTTCTTGTAACGCGAGCTAGAGTTGAATTCCCTTTCATAAACGGAGTTGAATCACATGCAGTTTCTGGTCCTAGCAACAAGAGTTGTTTTCTGGTAAGGAGAGTCACTGTTGTGCTCAAATGGCCATACCCAGTGCAAATAGCATATGCGTCAGTTATAAGCCAATGCAGTGTATTGGACGCAAGAGAAACTTCTGTTCTTGTCAGTTTCCCAAGCAGAGTTGAACTAAATATGGCCCTTGTGTGTAGGAAGCACAGTTCTTTGGTTCTGAGCAAGCTGACTATACTGGCTCTATAGGAAACACAGTAGAGTAGAAGAGTGCTGCTTTCTCAAAAGCAGAGTGTGTTTCTTGTAAGGCTAGCTAGAGTTGATTTCCCTTTCATAAACGGAGTTGAATCACATGCAGTTTCTGGTCCTAGCAGCAAAAGTTGTTTTCTGGTAAGGACATTCACTATTGTGCTCAATTGGCCTTACACAGTGCAAATAGCACTCGCGTCTTATCCCAGCAAATGCAGTGTATTGGACGCAAGAGAAACTACTGTTCTTGTCAGTTTCCTAAGCAGAGTTGAATTAGATATGGCCCTTGTGTGTAGGAAGCACAGTTCTTTAGTTCTGAGCAAGCTGACTGTTCTGGCTATTTAGGAAACACAGTAGAGTAGAAGAGTGCTGCTTTCTCAAAAGCAGAGTGTGTTTCTTGTAAGGCGAGCCAGAGTTTAATTCCCTTTCATAAACGGAGTTGAATCACATGCAATTTCTAGTCCTAGCAGCAAGAGTTGTTTTCTGGTAAGGAGAGTCACTATTGTGCTCACTTGGCCATACACAGTGCAAATAGCACTCGCGTCTGTACCCAGCATGTGCATTGTATTGGACGCAAGAGAAACTAATGTTTAAGTCAGTTTCCTAAGCAGAGTTGAATTCGATATGGCCCTTGTGTGTAGGAAGCACAGTTCTTTGGTTCTGAGCAAGCTGACTGTTCTGGCTCTATAGGAAACACAGTAGAGTAGAAGAGTGCTGCTTTCTCAAAAGCAGAGTGTGTTTCTTGTAAGGCGAGCCAGAGTTTAATTCCCTTTCATAAACGGAGTTGAATCACATGCAATTTCTGGTCCTAGCAGCAAGAGTTGTTTGCTGGTAAGGAGATTCACTATTGTGCTCAATTGGCCATACACATTGCAAATAGCACTCGCGTCTCTTCCCAGCAAATACAGTGTATTGGACGCAAGAGAAACTACTGTTCTTGTCAGTTTCCCAAGCAGAGTTGAACTAGATATGGCCCGTGGGTGTGGGAAGCACAGTTCTTTGGTTCTGAGCAAGCTGACTATACTGGCTCTATAGGAAACACAGTAGAGTAGAAGAGTGCTGCTTTCTCAAAAGCAGAGTGTGTTTCTTGTAAGGCGAGCTAGAGTTGAATTCCCTTTCATGAACGGAGTTGAATCACATGCAGTTTCTGGTCCTAGCAACAAGAGTTGTTTTCTGGTAAGGAGAGTCACTGTTGTGCTCAAAAGGCCATACCCAGTGCAAATAGCATATGCGTCAGTTATAAGCAAATGCAGTGTATTGGACGCAAGAGAAACTTCTGTTCTTGTAAGTTTCCCAAGCATAGTTGAACTAGATATGGCCCTTGTGTGTAGGAAGCACAGTTCTTTGGTTCTGAACAAGCTGACAGTTCTGGCTATATATGAAACACAGTAGAGTAGAAGAGTTCTGCTTTCTCTAAAGCAGAGTGTGTTTCTTGTAAGGCGAGCTAGAGTTGATTTCCCTTTCATAAATGGAGTTGAATCACATGCAGTTTGTGGTCCTAGCAGAAAGAGTTGTTTTCTGGTAAGGAGATTCACTATTGTGCTCTATTGGCCTTACACATTGCAAATAGCACTCGTGTCTTATCCCAGCAAATGCAGTGTATTGGACGCAAGAGAAACTACTGTTCTTGTCAGTTTCCTAAGCAGAGTTGAATTAGATATGGTCCTTGTGTTTAGGAAGCACAGTTCTTTAGTTCTGATCAAGTTGACTGTTCTGGCTATATAGGAAACACAGTAGAGTAGAAGAGTGCTGCTTTCTCAAAAGCAGAGTGTGTTTCTTGTAAGGCCAGCTAGAGTTGAATTCCCTTTCATAAACGGAGTTGAATCACATGCAGTTTCTGGTCCTAGCACCAAGAGCTGTTTTCTGGTAAGGAGAGTCACTATTGTGCTCAATTGGCCATACACAGTGCAAATAGCACTCGCTTCTGTTCTCAGCAAGTGCAGTGTTTTGGACGCAAGAGTAACTACTGTTTTTGTCAGTTTCCTAAGGATAGTTGAAGTAGATATGGAGCTTTTGTGTAGGAAGCACAGTTCTTTGGTTCTGAGCAAGCTGACTGTTCTGGCTTTATAGGAAATACAGTAGAGTAGAAGAGTGCTGCTTTCTCAAAAGCAGAGTGTGTTTCTTTTGAGGCAAGCTAGAGTTGATTTCCACGGAGTTGAATCACATGCAGTTTCTGGTCCTAGTAGCAAGAGTTGTTTTCTGGTAAGGAGAGTCACTATTGTGCTCATTTGGCAATACACAGTGCAAATAGCACTCGCGTCTGTTCCCAGCAAGTGCAGTGTATTGGACGCAAGAGAAACTACTGTTTTTGTCAGTTTCCTAAGCGGAGTGTAACTAGTTATGGCCATTGTGTGTAGGAGCACAATTCTTTGGTTCTGAGCAAGCTGACTGTTCTGGCTCTATAGGAAACACAATAGAGTAGAAGAGTGTTGAATTCTCAAAAGCAGAGTTTGTTTCTTCTAAGGTGAGCCAGAGTTTAATTCCCTTTCATAAACGGAGTTGAATCACATGCAGTTTCTGGTCCTAGCAGCAAGAGTTGTTTTCTGGTAAGGAGATTCACTATTGTGCTCACTTGGCCTTACACAGTGCAAATAGCACTCGCGTCTGTTCCCAGCAAATGCAGTGTATTGGACGCAAGAGAAAATACTGTTCTTGTCAGTTTCCTAAGCAGAGTTGAATTAGATATGGCCCTTGTGTGTAGGAAGCACAGTTCTTCGGTTCTGAGCAAGCTGACTGTTCTGGCTCTATAGGAAACAGAGTAGAGTAGAAGAGTGCTGCTTTCTCAAAAGCAGAGTGTGTTTCTTTTAAGGCAAGCTAGAGTTGAATTCCACGGAGTTGAATCACATGCAGTTTCTGGTCCTAGTAGCAAGAGTTGTTTTCTGGTAAGGAGATTCACTATTGTGTTCATTTGGCCATACACAGTGCAAATAGCACTCGCGTCTGAACCCAGCAAGTGCATTGTATTGGACGCAAGAGAAACTACTGGTCATGTCAGTTTCCTAAGCAGAGTTGAATTCGATATGGCCCTTGTGTGTAGGAAGCACAGTTCTTTGGTTCTGAGCAAGCTGACTGTTCTGGCTCTATAGGAAACACAGTAGAGTAGAAGAGTGCTGCTTTTCAAAAGCAGAGTGTGTTTCTTGTAAGGCGAGCCAGAGTTTAATTCCCTTTCATAAACGGAGTTGAATCACATGTAATTTCTGGTCCTAGCAGCAAGGGTTGTTTTCTGGTAAGGAGATTCACTATTGTGCTCAATTGGCCATACACATTGCAAATAGCACTCGCGTCTCTTCCCAGCAAATGCAGTGTATTGGACGCAAGAGCAACTACTGTTCTTGTCAGTTTCCTAAGCAGAGTTGAATTAGATATGGCCCTTGTGTGTAGGAAGCACAGTTCTTTAGTTCTGAGCAAGCAGACAGTTCTGGTTATATAGGAAACACAGTAGAGTAGAAGAGTGCTGCTTTCTCAAAAGCAGAGTGTGTTTCTTGTAAGGCAAGCTAGAGTTGAATTCCCTTTCATAAACGGAGTTGAATCACATGAAGTTTCTGGTCCTAGAAGCAAAAGTTGTTTTCTGGTAAGGAGATTCACTATTGTGCTGAATTGGCCTTACACAGTGCAAATAGCACTCGCGTCTTATCCCAGCAAATGCAGTGTATTGGACGCAAGAGAAACTACTGTTCTTGTCAGTTTCCTAAGCAGAGTTGAATTAGATATGTCCCTTGTGGGTAGGAAGCACAGTTCTTTAGTTCTGAGCAAGCTGACTGTTCTGGCTCTATAGGAAACACAGTAGAGTAGAAGAGTGCTGCTTTCTCAAAAGCAGAGAGTGTTCCTTGTAAGGCAAGCTAGAGTTGAATTCCCTTTCATAAACGGAGTTGAATTACATGCAGTTTCTGGTCCTAGCACCAAGTGTTGTTTTCTGATAAGGAGAGTCACTATTGTGCTCAATTGGCCATACACATTGCAAATAGCACTCGAGTCTCTTCTCAGCCAATGCAGTGTATTGGATGCAAGAGCAACTACTGTTCTTGTCAGTTTCCTAAGCAGAGTTGAATTCGATATGGCCCTTGTGTGTAGGAAGCACAGTTCTTTGGTTCTGAGCAAGCTGACTGTTCTGGCTCTATAGGAAACACAGTAGAGTAGAAGAGTGCTGCTTTCTCAAAAGCAGAGTGTGTTTCTTGTAAGGCGAGCCAGAGTTTAATTCCCTTTCATAAACGGAGTTGAATCACATGCAATTTCTGGTCCTAGCAGCAAGAGTTGTTTTCTGGTAAGGAGATTAACTATTGTGCTCAATTGGCCATACACATTGCAAATAGCACTCGCGTCTCTTCCCAGCAAATACAGTGTATTGGACGCAAGAGAAACTACTGTTCTTGTCAGTTTCCCAAGCAGAGTTGAACTAGATATGGCCCGTGGGTGTGGGAAGCACAGTTCTTTGGTTCTGAGCAAGCTGACTATACTGGCTCTATAGGAAACACAGTAGAGTAGAAGAGTGCTGCTTTCTCAAAAGCAGAGTGTGTTTCTTGTAAGGCGAGCTAGAGTTGAATTCCCTTTCATAAACGGAGTTGAATCACATGCAGTTTCTGGTCCTAGCAACAAGAGTTGTTTTCTTGTAAGGAGAGTCACTGTTGTGCTCAAAAGGCCATACCCAGTGCAAATAGCATATGCGTCAGTTATAAGCAAATGCAGTGTATTGGACGCAAGAGAAACTTCTGTTCTTGTCAGTTTCCCAAGCATAGTTGAACTAGATATGGCCCTTGTGTGTAGGAAGCACAGTTCTTTGGTTCTGAACAAGCTGACAGTTCTGGCTATATAGGAAACACAGTAGAGTAGAAGAGTTCTGCTTTCTCTAAAGCAGAGTGTGTTTCTTGTAAGGCGAGCTAGAGTTGATTTCCCTTTCATAAACGGAGTTGAATCACATGCAGTTTGTGGTCCTAGCAGAAAGAGTTGTTTTCTGGTAAGGAGATTCACTATTGTGCTCAATTGGCCTTACACATTGCAAATAGCACTCGCGTCTTATCCCAGCAAATGCAGTGTATTGGACGCAAGAGAAACTACTGTTCTTGTCAGTTTCCTAAGCAGAGTTGAATTAGATATCGCCCTTGTGTGTTGGAAGCACAGTTCTTTAGTTCTGAGCAAGTTGACTGTTCTGGCTATATAGGAAACACAGTAGAGTAGAAGAGTGCTGCTTTCTCAAAAGCAGAGTGTGTTTCTTGTAAGGCAAGCTAGAGTTGAATTCCCTTTCATAAACGGAGTTGAATCACATGCAGTTTCTGGTCCTAGCACCAAGAGTTGTTTTCTGGTAAGGAGAGTCACTATTGTGCTCAATTGGCCATACACAGTGCAAATAGCACTCGCTTCTGTTCTCAGCAAGTGCAGTGTTTTGGACGCAAGAGTAACTACTCTTTTTGTCAGTTTCCTAAGGATAGTTGAAGTAGATATGGAGCTTTTGTGTAGGAAGCACAGTTCTTTGGTTCTGAGCAAGCTGACTGTTCTGGCTTTATAGGAAACACAGTAGTGTAGAAGAGTGCTGCTTTCTCAAAAGCAGAGTGTGTTTCTTTGAGGCAAGCTAGAGTTGAATTCCACGGAGTTGAATCACATGCAGTTTCTGGTCCTAGTAGCAAGAGTTGTTTTCTGGTAAGGAGATTCACTATTGTGCTCATTTGGCCATACACAGTGAAAATAGCACTCGCGTCTGTACCCAGCAAGTGCATTGTATTGGACGCAAGAGAAACTACTGGTCATGTCAGTTTCCTAAGCAGAGTTGAATTCGATATGGCCCTTGTGTGTAGGAAGCACAGTTCTTTGGTTCTGAGCAAGCTGACTGTTCTGGCTCTATAGGAAACACAGTAGAGTAGAAGAGTGCTGCTTTTCAAAAGCAGAGTGTGTTTCTTGTAAGGCGAGCCAGAGTTTAATTCCCTGTCATAAACGGAGTTGAATCACATGTAATTTCTGGTCCTAGCAGCAAGGGCTGTTTTCTGGTAAGGAGATTCACTATTGTGCTCAATTGGCCATACACATTGCAAATAGCACTCGCGTCTCTTCCCAGCAAATGCAGTGTATTGGACGCAAGAGAAACTACTGTTCTTGTCAGTTTCCTAAGCAGAGTTGAATTAGATATGGCCCTTGCGTGTAGGAAGCACAGTTCTTTAGTTCTGAGCAAGCAGACAGTTCTGGTTATATAGGAAACACAGTAGAGTAGAAGAGTGCTGCTTTCTCAAAAGCAGAGTGTGTTTCTTGCAAGGCAAGCTAGAGTTGAATTCCCTTTCATAAACGGAGTTGAATCACATGCAGTTTCTGGTCCTAGAAGCAAAAGTTGTTTTCTGTTAAGGAGATTCACTATTGTGCTGAATTGGCCTTTCACAGTGCAAATAGCACTCGCGTCTTATCCCAGCAAATGCAGTGTATTGGACGCAAGTGAAACTACTGTTCTTGTCAGTTTCCTAAGCAGAGTTGAATTAGATATGGCCCTTGTGGGTAGGAAGCACAGTTCTTTAGTTCTGAGCAAGCTGACTGTTCTGGCTCTATAGGAAACACAGTAGAGTAGAAGAGTGCTGCTTTCTCAAAAGCAGAGAGTGTTCCTTGTAAGGCAAACTAGAGTTGAATTCCCTTTCATAAACGGAGTTGAATTACATGCAGTTTCTGGTCCTAGCACCAAGTGTTGTTTTCTGATAAGGAGAGTCACTATTGTGCTCAATTGGCCATACACATTGCAAATAGCACTCGAGTCTCTTCTCAGCCAATGCAGTGTATTGGATGCAAGAGCAACTACTGTTCTTGTCAGTTTCCTAAGCAGAGTTGAATTAGATATTGCCCTTGTGTGTAGGAAGCACAGTTCTTTAGTTCTGAGCAAGCTGACAATTCTGGCTATATAGGAAACACAGTAGAGTAGAAGAGTGCTGCTTTCTCTAAAGCAGAGTGTTTTTCTTGTAAGGCGAGACAGAGTTTAATTCCCTTTCATAAACGGAGTTGAATCACATGCAGTTTCTGGTCCTAGCAGCAAAAGTTGTTTTCTAGAAAGGAGATTCACTATTGTGCTCATTTGGCCTTACACAGTGCAAATAGCACTTGCGACTTATCCCAGCAAATGCAGTGTATTGGATGCAAGAGAAACTACTGTTCTTGTCAGTTTCCTAAGCAGAGTTGAATTAGATATGGCCCTTGTGTGTAGGAAGCACAGTTCCTTAGTTCTGAGCAAGAAGACTGTTCTGGCTATATAGGAAACACAGTAGAGTAGAAGAGTGCTGCTTTTCAAAAGCAGAGTGTGTTTCTTGTAAGGCGAGCCAGAGTTTAATTCCCTTTCATAAACGGAGTTGAATCACATGCAATTTCTGGTCCTAGCAGCAAGAGTTGTTTTCTGGTAAGGAGATTCACTATTGTGCTCACTTGGCCATACACAGTGCAAATAGCACTCGCGTCTGTACCCAGCAAGTGCATTGTATTGGACGCAAGAGAAACTGCTGTTTTTGTCATTTCCTAACCAGAGATGAATTCGATATGGCCCTTGTGTGTAGGAAGCACAGTTCTTTGGTTCTGAGCAAGCTGACTGTTCTGGCTCTATAGGAAACACAGTAGAGTAGAAGAGTGCTGCTTTCTCAAAAGCAGAGTGTGTTTCTTGCAAGGCAAGCTAGAGTTAAATTCCCTTTCATAAACGGAGTTGAATCACATGCAGTTTCTGGTCCTAGCAGCAAGAGTTGTTTTCTGGTAAGGAGAGTCTCTATTGTTCTCAATAGGCCATAAACAGTGCAAATAGCACTCGCCTCTGTTCCCAGCAAGTGCAGTGTATTGGACGCAAGACATGCGACTGTTCTTTTCAGTTTCCTAAGCAGAGTTGAACTAGATATGGCCCGTGTGTGTAGGAAGCACAGTTCTTTGGTTCTGAGCAAGCTGACTGTTCTGGCTCTATAGGAAACAGAGTAGAGTAGAAGAGTGCTGCTTTCTCAAAAGCAGAGTGTGTTTCTTTTAAGGCAAGCTAGAGTTGAATTCCACGGAGTTGAGTCACATGCAGTTTCTTGTTCTAGTAGCAAGAGTTGTTTTCTGGTAAGGAGATTCACTATTGTGCTCAATTGGCCATACACATTGCAAATAGCACTCTCTTCTGTTCCCAGCAAATGCAGTGTATTGGACACAAGAGAAACTACTGTTCTTGTCAGTTTCCTAAGCAGAGTTGAATTAGATATGGCCCTTGTGTGTAGGAAGCACAGTTCTTTGGTTCTGATCAAGCTGACTGTTCTGGCTCTATAGGAAACACAGTAGAGTAGAAGAGTGCTGCTTTCTCAAAAGCAGAGTGTGCTTCTTGTAAGGCAAGCTAGAGTTGAATTCCCTTTCATAAACGGAGTTGAATCACATGCAGTTTCTGGTCCTAGCACCAAGAGTTGTTTTCTGGTAAGGAGAGTTACTATTGTGCTCAATGGGCCTTACACAGTGCAAATAGCACTCGCGTCTGTTTCCAGCAAGTGCAGTGCATTGGACGCAAGAGAAACTACTGTTCTTGTCAGTTTCCCAAGCAGAGTTGAACTAGATATGGCCCGTGTGTGTGGGAAGCACAGTTCTTTGGTTCTGAGCAAGCTGACTATACTGGCTCTATAGGAAACACAGTAGAGTAGAAGTGTGCTGCTTTCTCAAAAGCAGAGTGTGTTTCTTGTAAGGCGAGCTAGATTTGAATTCCCTTTCATAAACGGAGTTGAATCACATGCAGTTTCTGGTCCTAGCAACAAGAGTTGTTTTCTGGTAAGGAGAGTCACTGTTGTGCTCAAATGGCCATACCCAGTGCAAATAGCACTCGCGTCAGTTATAAGCAAATGCAGTGTATTGGACGCAAGAGAAACTTCTGTTCTTGTCAGTTTCCCAAGCAGAGTTGAACTAAATATGGCCCTTGTGTGTAGGAAGCACAGTTCTTTGGTTCTGAACAAGCTGACTGTTCTGGCTCTACAGGAAACACAGTAGAGTAGAAGAGTGCTGCTTTCTCAAAAGAAGAGTGTGTTTCTTGTAAGGGAGCTAGAGTTGAACTCCCTTTCATTAAGAGAGTTGAATCACATGCAGTTTCTGGTCCTAGCAGCAAGAGTTGTTTTCTGTTAAGGAGAGTCACTATTGTGCTCTATTGGCCATACCCTGTCAAATAGCACTCGCGTCTGTTCCCAGCAAGTGCAGTGTATTGGACGTAAGACAAACTACTGTTCTTCTCAGTTTCCTAAGCAGAGTTGAACTAGATATGGCCCGTGTGTGTGGGAAGCACAGTTCTTTGGTTCTGAGCAAACTGACTATACTGTCTCTATATGAAACACAGTTGATTAGAAGAGTGCTTCTCTCTCAAAAGCAGAGTGTGTTTCTTGTAAGACGAGCTAGAGTTGAATTACCTTTCATAAACCTAGTTGAATCACATGCAGTTTCTGGTCCTAGCAGCAAGAGTTATTTTCTGGTAAGGAGAGCCACTATTGTGCTCAATTGGCCATACATAGTGCAAATAGCACTCGCGTCTGTTCCCAGCAAGTGCAGTGTATTGGACGCAAGAGAAACTACTGTTCTTGTCAGTTTCCCAAGCAGAGTTGAAGTAGATATGGCCCGTGTGTTTGGGTAGCACAGTTCTTTGGTTCTGAGCAAGCTGACTATACTGGCTCTATAGGAAACACAGTAGAGTAGAAGATTGCTGCTTTTCAAAAGCAGAGTGTGTTTCTTGTAAGGCGATCCAGAGTTTAATTCCCTTTCATAAATGGAGTTGAATCACATGCAATTTCTTGTCCTAGCAGCAAGAGTTGTTTTCTGGTAAGGAGATTCACTATTGTGCTCAATTGGCCATACACATTGCAAATAGCACTCGCGTCTCTTCCCAGCCAATGCAGTGTATTGGACGCAAGAGAAACTACTGTTCTTGTCAGTTTCCTAAGCAGAGTTGAATTAGATATGGCCCTTGTGTGTAGGAAGCACAGTTCTTTAGTTCTGAGCAAGCTGACAGTTCTGGCTATATAGGAAACACAGTAGAGTAGATGAGTGCTGCTTTCTCTAAAGCAGAGTGTGTTTCTTGTAAGGCAAGCTAGAGTTTATTTCCCTTTCATAAACGGAGTTGAATCACATGCAGTCTCTGGTCCTAGCAGCAAAAGTTGTTTTCTGGTAAGGAGATTCACTATTGTGCTCAATTGGCCTTACACAGTGCAAATAGCACTCGCGTCTTATCCCAGCAAATGCAGTGTATTGGACGCAAGAGAAACTACTGTTCTTGTCAGTTTCCTAAGCAGAGTTGAATTAGATATGGCCCTTGTGTGTAGGAAGCACAGTTCTTTAGTTCTGAGCAAGCTGACTGTTCTGGCTCTATAGGAAAAACAGTAGAGTAGAAGAGTGCTGCTTTCTCAAAAGCAGAGTGTGTTTCTTGTAAGGCGAGCCAGAGTTTAATTCCCTTTCATAAACGGAGTTGAATCACATGCAATTTCTGGTCCTAGCAGCAAGAGTTGTTTTCTGGTAAGGAGAGTCACTATTGTGCTCACTTGGCCATACACAGTGCAAATAGCACTCGCGTCTGTACCCAGCAAGTGCATTGTCTTTGACGCAAGAGAAACTACTGTTTATGTCAGTTTCCTAAGCAGAGTTGAATTCGATATGGCCCTTGTGTGTAGGAAGCACAGTTCTTTGGTTCTGAGCAAGCTGACTGTTCTGGCTCTATAGGAAACACAGTAGAGTAGAAGAGTGCTGCTTTCTCAAAAGCAGAGTGTGTTTCTTGTAAGGCAAGCTAGAGTTGAATTCCCTTTCATAAACGGAGTTGAATCACATGCAGTTTCTGGTCCTAGCAGCAAGAGTTGTTTTCTGGTAAGGAGAGTCACTATTGTGCTCAATAGGCCATAAACAGTGCAAATAGCACTCGCCTCTGTTCCCAGCAAGTGCAGTGTATTGGACGCAAGACATGCGACTGTTCTTTTCAGTTTCCTAAGCAGAGTTGAACTAGATATGGCCCGTGTGTGTAGGAAGCACAGTTCTTTGGTTCTGAGCAAGCTGACTGTTCTGGCTCTATAGGAAACAGAGTAGAGTAGAAGAGTGCTGCTTTCTCAAAAGCAGAGTGTGTTTCTTTTAAGGCAAGCTAGAGTTGAATTCCACGGAGTTGAATCACATGCATTTTCTGGTCCTAGTAGCAAGAGTTGTTTTCTGGTAAGGAGATTCACTATTGTGCTCATTTGGCCATACACAGTGCAAATAGCACTCGCGTCTGTACCCAGCAAGTGCATTGTATTGGACGCAAGAGAAACTACTGTTCTTGTCAGTTTCCTAAGCAGAGTTGAACTAGTTACGGCCCTTGTGTGTAGGAAGCACAGTTCTTTGGTTCTGACCAAGCTGACTGTTCTGGCTCTATAGGAAACACAGTAGAATAGAAGAGTGCTGCTTTCTCAAAAGCAGAGTGTGTTTCTTGTAAGGCGAGCCAGAGTTTAATTCCCTTTCATAAACGGAGTTGAATCACGTGCAATTTCTGGTCCTAGCAGCAAGAGTTGTTTTTATGTAAGGAGATTCACTATTGTGCTCAATTGGCCATACACATTGCAAATAGCACTCGCGTCTCTTCCCAGCAAATGCAGTGTATTGGACGCAAGAGAAACTACTGTTCTTTTCAGTTTCCTAAGCAGAGTTGAATTAGATATGGCCCTTGTGTGTAGGAAGCACAGTTCTTTAGTTCTGAGCAAGCTGACAGTTCTGGCTATATAGGAAACCCAGTAGAGTAGAAGAGTGCTGCTTTCTCTAAAGCAGAGTGTGTTTCTTGTAAGGCGATCCAGAGTTTAATTCCCTTTCATAAACGGAGTTGAATCACATGCAGTTTCTGGTCCTAGCAGCAAAAGTAGTTTTCTGGTAAGGAGATTCACTATTGTGCTCAATTGGCCTTACACAGTGCAAATAGCACTCGCGTCTTATCCCAGCAAATGCAGTGTATTGGACGCAAGAGAAACTACTGTTCTTGTCAGTTTCCTAAGCAGAGTTGAATTAGATATGGCCCTTGTGTGTAGGAAGCACAGTTCTTTAGTTCTGAGCAAGGTGACTGTTCTGGCTCTATAGGAAACACAGTAGAGTAGAAGACTGCTGCTTTCTCTAAAGCAGAGTGTGTTTTTTGTAAGGCAAGCTAGAGTTGATTTCCCTTTCATAAACGGAGTTGAATCACATGCAGTTTCTGGTCCTAGCAGCAAAAGTTGTTTTCTGGTAAGGAGATTCACTATTGTGCTCAATTGGCCTTACACAGTGCAAATAGCACTGGCGTCTTATCCCAGCAAATGCAGTGTATTGGACGCAAGAGAAAGTACTGTTCTTGTCAGTTTCCTAAGCAGAGTTGAATTAGATATGGCCCTTGTGTGTAGAAAGCACAGTTCTTTAGTTCTGAGCAAGCTGACTGTTCTGGCTATATAGGAAACACAGTAGAGTAGAAGAGTGCTGTTTTCTCAAAAGCAGAGTGTGTTTCTTGTAAGGCAAGCTAGAGTTGAATTCCCTTTCATAAACGGAGTTGAATCACATGGAGTTTCTGGTCCTAGCAGCAAGAGTTGTTTTCTGGTAAGGAGAGTCACTATTGTGCTCAATAGGCCATAAACAGTGCAAATAGCACTCGCCTCTGTTCCCAGCAAGTGCAGTGTATTGGACACAAGACATGCGACTGTTCTTTTCAGTTTCCAAAGCAGAGTTGAACTAGATATGGCCCGTGTGTGTAGGAAGCACAGTTCTTTGGTTCTGAGCAAGCTGACTGTTCTGGCTCTATAGGAAACAGAATAGAGTAGAAGAGTGCTGCTTTCTCAAAAGCAGAGTGTGTTTCTTTTAAGGCAAGCTAGAGTTGAATTCCACGGAGTTGAATCACATGCAGTTTCTGGTCCTAGTAGCAAGAGTTGTTTTCTGGTAAGGAGATTCACTATTGTGCTCATTTGGCCATACACAGTGCAAATAGCACTCGCGTGTGTACCCAGCAAGTGCATTGTATTGGACGCAAGAGAAACTCCTGTTCTTTTCAGTTTCCTAAGCAGAGTTGAACTATATATGGCCCGTGTGAGTAGGAAGCACAGTTCTTTTGTTCTGAGCAAGCTGACTGTAGTGGCTCTATAGGAAACACATTAGAGTAGAAGAGTATCGCTTTCTCTAAAGCAGAGTGTGTTTCTTGTAAGGCGAGCTAGTGTTGAATTCCCTTTCATAAACGGAGTTGAATCACATGGAGATTCTGCTCCTTGCAGCAAGAATTCTTTTCTGGTAAGGAGAGTCACTATTGTGTTCAATTGGCCATACACAGTGCAAATAGCACTCACGTCTGTTCCCAGGAAGTGCAGTGTATTGGAAGCAACAGAAACTCCTGTTCTTGTCAGTTTCCTAAGCAGAGTTGAACTAGATATGGCCCGTGTGTGTAGGAAGCACTGTTCTTTTGTTCTGAGCAAGCTGACTGTTCTGGCTCTATAGGAAACACTGTAGAGTAGAAGAGTGCTGTTTTCTCAAAAGCAGAGTGTTTTTCTTGTAAGGCGAGCTAGAGTTGAATTTCCTTTCATAAACGGAGTTGAATCACATGCAGTTTCTGGTCCTAGCAGGAAGAGGTGTTTTCTGCTAAGGAGAGTCACTATTGTGCTCAATTGGCCATACACAGTGCAAATAGCACTCGCATCTGTTCCCAGCAAGTGCAGTGTATTGGACGCAAGAGAAGCTACTGTTCTTCTCCTTTTCCTAAGCAGAATTGAAATAGATATGGCCCGTGTGTGTAGGAAGCACAGTTCTTTTGTTCTGAGCAAGCTAACTGTTGTGGCTCTATAGGAAACACATTAGAGTAGAAGAGTATCGCTTTCTCTAAAGCAGAGTGTGTTTCTTGTAAGGCGAGCTAGTGTTGAATTCCCTTTCATAAACGGAGTTGAATCACATGGAGATTCCGCTCCTAGCAGCAAGAATTGTTTTCTGGTAAGGAGAGTCACTATTGTGTTCAATTGGCCATACACAGTGCAAATAGCACTCGCGTCTGTTCCCAGGAAGTGCAGTGTATTGGACGCAAGAGAAGCTCCTGTTCTTGTCAGTTTCCTAAGCAGAGTTGAACTAGATATGGCCAGTGAGTGTAGGAAGAACTGTTCTTTTGTTCTGAGCAAGCTGACTGTTCTGGCTCTATAGGAAACACTGGAGAGTAGAATAGTGCTGTTTTCTCAAAAGCAGAGTGTGTTTCTTGTAAGGCGAGCTAGAGTTGAATTTCCTTCCATAAACGGAGTTGAAAAACATGCAGTTTCTGTTTCTAGCAGCAAGAGTTGTTTTCTGGTAAGAGGACATACTATTGTGCTCAATTGGCCATACACAGTGCAAATAGCACTCGCGTCTGTTCCCAGCAAGTGCAGTGTATTGGACCCAAGAGAAGTTACTGTTCTTGTCAGTTTCCTAAGCAGAGTTGAACTATATATGGCCCGTGTGAGTAGGAAGCACAGTTCTTTTGTTCTGAGCAAGCTGACTGTTGTGGCTCTATAGGAAACACATTAGAGTAGAAGAGTATCGCTTTCTCTAAAGCAGAGTGTGTTTCTTGTAAGGCGAGCTAGTGTTGAATTCCCTTTCATAAACGGAGTGGAATCACATGGAGATTCTGCTCCTAGCAGCAAGAACTGTTTTCTGGTAAGGAGAGTCAGTATTGTGTTCAAATGGCCATACACAGTGCAAATAGCACTCACGTCTGTTCCCAGCAAGTGCAGTGTATTGGAAGCAAGAGAAACTCCTGTTCTTGTCAGTTTCCTAAGCAGAGTTGAACTAGATATGGTCCGTGTGTGTAGGAAGCACTGTTCTTTTGTTCTGAGCAAGCTGACTGTTCTGGCTCTATAGGAAACACTGTAGAGTAGAAGAGTGCTGTTTTCTCTAAAGCAGAGTGTGTTTCTTGTAAGGCGAGCTAGTGTTGAATTCCCTTTCAAAAACGGAGTTGAATCACATGGAGATTCTGCTCCTAGCAACAAAAATTGTTTTCTGGAAAGGAGACTCACTATTGTGTTCAATTGGCCATACACAGTGCAAATAGCACTCGCGTCTGTTCCCAGGAAGTGCAGTGTATTGGACACAAGAGAAACTCCTGTTCTTGTCAGTTTCCTAAGCAGAGTTGAACTAGATATGGCCCGTGTGTGTAGGAAGCACTGTTCTTTTGTTCTGAGCAAGCTGACTGTTCTGGCTGTATAGGAAACACTGGAGAGTAGAAGAGTGCTGTTTTCTCAAAAGCAGAGTGTGTTTCTTGTAAGGCGAGCTAGAGTTGAATTCCCTTCCATAAACGGAGTTGAAAAACATGCAGTTTCTGTTTCTAGCAGCAAGAGTTGTTTTCTGGTAAGAGGACATACTATTGTGCTCAATTGGCCATACACAGTGCAAATAGCACTCGCATCTGTTCCCAGCAAGTGCAGTGTATTGGACGCAAGAGAAGTTACTGTTCTTTTCAGTTTCCTAAGCAGAGTTGAACTATATGAGGCCCGTGTGAGTAGGAAGCACAGTTCTTTTGTT
The DNA here is from genome assembly GCF_007827085.1 of Peromyscus californicus insignis. Lineage (NCBI taxonomy): Eukaryota > Metazoa > Chordata > Mammalia > Rodentia > Cricetidae > Peromyscus > Peromyscus californicus. The sequence continues at coordinate 69,280 of NW_026294408.1, read as the reverse complement.
CTGAGCAAGCTGACTGTTGTAGCTCTATAGGAAACACAGTAGAGTAGAAGAGTGCTGCTTTCTCAAAAGTAGAGTGTGTTTCTTGTAAGTCCAGCTAGAGTTGAATTCCCTTCCATAAACAGAGTTGAATCACATGCAGTTTCTGTTTCTAGCAGCAATAGCTGTTTTCTGTTAAGAGGACTCACTATTGTGCTCAATTGGCCATACATAGTGCAAATAGCACTCACGTCTGCTCCCAGCAAGTGCAGTGTATTGGACGCAAGAGAAACTACTGTTCTTGTCAGTTTCCTAAGCAGAGTTGAACTAGATATGGCCCGTGTGTGTAGGAAGCACTGTTTTTTTGTTCTCAGCAAGCTGACTGTTGTGGCTCTATAGGAAACACTGTAGAGTAGAAGAGTGCTGTTTTCTCAAAAGCAGAGTGTGTTTCTTGTAAGGCGAGCTAGAGTTGAATTCCATAACATAAACGGAGTTGAATCACTTGCAGTTTCTGGTCCTAGCAGCAAGAGTTATTTTCTGGTAAGGAGAGCCACTATTGTGCTCAATTGGCCATACAGAGTGCAAATAGCACTCGCGTCTGTACCCAGCATGTGCATTGTATTGGACGCAAGAGAAACTAATGTTTAAGTCAGTTTCCTAAGCAGAGTTGAATTCGATATGGCCCTTGTGTGTAGGAAGCACAGTTCTTTGGTTCTGAGCAAGCTGACTGTTCTGGCTCTATAGGAAACACAGTAGAGTAGAAGAGTGCTGCTTTCTCAAAAGCAGAGTGTGTTTCTTGTAAGGCGAGCCAGAGTTTAATTCCCTTTCATAAACGGAGTTGAATCACATGCAATTTCTGGTCCTAGCAGCAAGAGTTGTTTGCTGGTAAGGAGATTCACTATTGTGCTCAATTGGCCATACACATTGCAAATAGCACTCGCGTCTCTTCCCAGCAAATACAGTGTATTGGACGCAAGAGAAACTACTGTTCTTGTCAGTTTCCCAAGCAGAGTTGAACTAGATATGGCCCGTGGGTGTGGGAAGCACAGTTCTTTGGTTCTGAGCAAGCTGACTATACTGGCTCTATAGGAAACACAGTAGAGTAGAAGAGTGCTGCTTTCTCAAAAGCAGAGTGTGTTTCTTGTAAGGCGAGCTAGAGTTGAATTCCCTTTCATAAACGGAGTTGAATCACATGCAGTTTCTGGTCCTAGCAACAAGAGTTGTTTTCTGGTAAGGAGAGTCACTGTTGTGCTCAAAAGGCCATACCCAGTGCAAATAGCATATGCGTCAGTTATAAGCAAATGCAGTGTATTGGACGCAAGAGAAACTTCTGTTCTTGTCAGTTTCCCAAGCATAGTTGAACTAGATATGGCCCTTGTGTGTAGGAAGCACAGTTCTTTGGTTCTGAACAAGCTGACAGTTCTGGCTATATAGGAAACACAGTAGAGTAGAAGAGTTCTGCTTTCTCTAAAGCAGAGTGTGTTTCTTGTAAGGCGAGCTAGAGTTGATTTCCCTTTCATAAACGGAGTTGAATCACATGCAGTTTGTGGTCCTAGCAGAAAGAGTTGTTTTCTGGTAAGGAGATTCACTATTGTGCTCAATTGGCCTTACACAGTGCAAATAGCACTCGCGTCTTATCCCAGCAAATGCAGTGTATTGGACGCAAGAGAATCTACTGTTCTTGTCAGTTTCCTAAGCAGAGTTGAATTAGATATCGCCCTTGTGTGTAGGAAGCACAGTTCTTTAGTTCTGAGCAAGTTGACTGTTCTGGCTATATAGGAAACACAGTAGAGTAGAAGAGTGCTGCTTTCTCAAAAGCAGAGTGTGTTTCTTGTAAGGCAAGCTAGAGTTGAATTCCCTTTCATAAACGGAGTTGAATCACATGCAGTTTCTGGTCCTAGCACCAAGAGTTGTTTTCTGGTAAGGAGAGTCACTATTGTGCTCAATTGGCCATACACAGTGCAAATAGCACTCGCTTCTGTTCTCAGCAAGTGCAGTGTTTTGGACGCAAGAGTAACTACTGTTTTTGTCAGTTTCCTAAGGATAGTTGAAGTAGATATGGAGCTTTTGTGTAGGAAGCACAGTTCTTTGGTTCTGAGCAAGCTGACTGTTCTGGCTTTATAGGAAATACAGTAGAGTAGAAGAGTGCTGCTTTCTCAAAAGCAGAGTGTGTTTCTTTGAGGCAAGCTAGAGTTGAATTCCACGGAGTTGAATCACATGCAGTTTCTGGTCTTAGTAGCAAGAGTTGTTTTCTGGTAAGGAGAGTCACTATTGTGCTCATTTGGCAATACACAGTGCAAAAGGCACTCGCGTCTGTTCCCAGCAAGTGCAGTGTATTGGACGCAAGAGAAACTACTGTTTTTGTCAGTTTCCTAAGCGGAGTGTAACTAGTTATGGCCATTGTGTGTAGGAAGCACAATTCTTTGGTTCTGAGCAAGCTGACTGTTCTGGCTCTATAGGAAACACAATAGAGTAGAAGAGTGTTGAATTCTCAAAAGCAGAGTGTGTTTCTTCTAAGGTGAGCCAGAGTTTAATTCCCTTTCATAAACGGAGTTGAATCACATGCAGTTTCTGGTCCTAGCAGCAAGAGTTGTTTTCTGGTAAGGAGATTCACTATTGTGCTCACTTGGCCTTACACAGTGCAAATAGCACTCGCGTCTGTTCCCAGCAAATGCAGTGTATTGGACGCAAGAGAAAATACTGTTCTTGTCAGTTTCCTAAGCAGAGTTGAATTAGATATGGCCCTTGTGTGTAGGAAGCACAGTTCTTCGGTTCTGAGCAAGCTGACTGTTCTGGCTCTATAGGAAACAGAGTAGAGTAGAAGAGTGCTGCTTTCTCAAAAGCAGAGTGTGTTTCTTTTAAGGCAAGCTAGAGTTGAATTCCACGGAGTTGAATCACATGCAGTTTCTGGTCCTAGTAGCAAGAGTTGTTTTCTGGTAAGGAAATTCACTATTGTGTTCATTTGGCCATACACAGTGCAAATAGCACTCGCGTCTGTACCCAGCAAGTGCATTGTATTGGACGCAAGAGAAACTACTGGTCATGTCAGTTTCCTAAGCAGAGTTGAATTCGATATGGCCCTTGTGTGTAGGAAGCACAGTTCTTTGGTTCTGAGCAAGCTGACTGTTCTGGCTCTATAGGAAACACTGTAGAGTAGAAGAGTGCTGTTTTCTCAAAAGCAGAGTGTGTTTCTTGTAAGGCGAGCTAGAGTTGAATTCCATAACATAAACGGAGTTGAATCACTTGCAGTTTCTGGTCCTAACAGCAAGAGTTATTTTCTGGTAAGGAGAGCCACTATTGTGTTCAATTGGCCATACAGAGTGCAAATAGCACTCGCGTCTGTACCCAGCATGTGCATTGTATTGGACGCAAGAGAAACTAATGTTTAAGTCAGTTTCCTAAGCAGAGTTGAATTCGATATGGCCCTTCTGTGTAGGAAGCACAGTTCTTTGGTTCTGAGCAAGCTGACTGTTCTGGCTCTATAGGAAACACAGTAGAGTAGAAGAGTGCTGCTTTCTCAAAAGCAGAGTGTGTTTCTTGTAAGGCGAGCCAGAGTTTAATTCCCTTTCATAAACGGAGTTGAATCACATGCAATTTCTGGTCCTAGCAGCAAGAGTTGTTTTCTGGTAAGGAGATTCACTATTGTGCTCAATTGGCCATACACATTGCAAATAGCACTCGCGTCTCTTCCCAGCAAATACAGTGTATTGGACGCAAGAGAAACTACTGTTCTTGTCAGTTTCCCAAGCAGAGTTGAACTAGATATGGCCCGTGGGTGTGGGAAGCACAGTTCTTTGGTTCTGAGCAAGCTGACTATACTGGCTCTATAGGAAACACAGTAGAGTAGAAGAGTGCTGCTTTCTCAAAAGCAGAGTGTGTTTCTTGTAAGGCGAGCTAGAGTTGAATTCCCTTTCATAAACGGAGCTGAATCACATGCAGTTTCTGGTCCTAGCAACAAGAGTTGTTTTCTGGTAAGGAGAGTCACTGTTGTGTTCAAAAGGCCATACCCAGTGCAAATAGCATATGCGTCAGTTATAAGCAAATGCAGTGTATTGGACGCAAGAGAAACTTCTGTTCTTGTCAGTTTCCCAAGCATAGTTGAACTAGATATGGCCCTTGTGTGTAGGAAGCACAGTTCTTTGGTTCTGAACAAGCTGACAGTTCTGGCTATATAGGAAACACAGTAGAGTAGAAGAGTTCTGCTTTCTCTAAAGCAGAGTGTGTTTCTTGTAAGGCGAGCTAGAGTTGATTTCCCTTTCATAAACGGAGTTGAATCACATGCAGTTTGTGGTCCTAGCAGAAAGAGTTGTTTTCTGGTAAGGAGATTCACTATTGTGCTCAATTGGCCTTACACATTGCAAATAGCACTCGCGTCTTATCCCAGCAAATGCAGTGTATTGGACGCAAGATAAACTACTGTTCTTGTCAGTTTCCTAAGCAGAGTTGAATTAGATATCGCCCTTGTGTGTAGGAAGCACAGTTCTTTAGTTCTGAGCAAGTTGACTGTTCTGGCTATATAGGAAACACAGTAGAGTAGAAGAGTGCTGCTTTCTCAAAAGCAGAGTGTGTTTCTTGTAAGGCAAGCTAGAGTTGAATTCCCTTTCATAAACGGAGTTGAATCACATGCAGTTTCTGGTCCTAGCACCAAGAGTTGTTTTCTGGTAAGGAGAGTCACTATTGTGCTCAATTGGCCATACACAGTGCAAATAGCACTCGCTTCTGTTCTCAGCAAGTGCAGTGTTTTGGACGCAAGAGTAACTACTGTTTTTGTCAGTTTACTAAGGATAGTTGAAGTAGATATGGAGCTTTTGTGTAGGAAGCACAGTTCTTTGGTTCTGAGCAAGCTGACTGTTCTGGCTTTATAGGAAACACAGTAGAGTAGAAGAGTGCTGCTTTCTCAAAAGCAGAGTGTGTTTCTTTTGAGGCAAGCTAGAGTTGAATTCCACGGAGTTGAATCACATGCAGTTTCTGGTCCTAGTAGCAAGAGTTGTTTTCTGGTAAGGAGAGTCACTATTGTGCTCATATGGCAATACACAGTGCAAATAGCACTCGCGTCTGTTCCCAGCAAGTGCAGTGTATTGGACGCAAGAGAAGCTACTGTTCTTCTCATTTTCCTAAGCAGAGGTGAAATAGATATGGCCCGTGTGTGTAGGAAGCACAGTTCTTTTGTTCTGAGCAAGCTGACTGTTGTGGCTCTATAGGAAACACATTAGAGTAGAAGAGTACCGCTTTCTCTAAAGCAGAGTGTGTTTCTTGTAAGGCGAGCTAGAGTTGAATTCCCTAACATAAACGGAGCTGAATCACTTGCAGTTTCTGGTCCTAGCAGCAAGAGTTGTTTTATGGTAAGGAGAGTCACTATTGTGCTCAATTCGCCATACACAGTGCAAATAGCACTCACGTCTGTTCCCAGCAAGTGCAGTGTATTGGACGCAAGAGAAACTACTGATCTTGTCAGTTTCCTAAGCAGAGTTGAACTAGATATGGCCCGTGTGTGTAGGAAGCACTGTTCTTTTGTTCTGAGCAAGCTGACTGTTCTGGCTCTATAGGAAACACTGTAGAGTAGAAGAGTGCTGTTTTCTCAAAAGCAGAGTGTGTTTCTTGTAAGGCGAGCTAGAGTTGAATTCCCTTTCATAAACGGAGTTGAATCACATGCAGTTTCTGGTCCTAGCAGCAAAAGTTGTTTTCTGGTAAGGAGATTCACTATTGTGCTCAATTGGCCTTACACAGTGCAAATAGCACTCGCGTCTTATCCAAGCAAATGCAGTGTATTGGACGCAAGAGAAACTACTGTTCTTGTCAGTTTCCTACGCAGAGTTGAGTTAGATATGGCCCTTGTGTGTAGAAAGCACAGTTCTTTAGTTCTGAGCAAGCTGACTGTTCTGGCTCTATAGGAAACACAGTAGAGTAGAAGAGTGCTGCTTTCTCAAAAGCAGAGTGTGTTTCTTGTAAGGCGAGCCAGAGTTTAATTCCCTTTCATAAACGGATTTGAATCACATGCAATTTCTGGTCCTAGCAGCAAGAGTTGTTTTCTCGTAAGGAGAGTCACTATTGTGCTCACTTGGCCATACACAGTGCAAATAGCACTCGCCTCTGTTCCCAGCAAGTGCAGTGTATTGGACGCAAGACATGCGACTGTTCTTTTCAGTTTCCTAAGCAGAGTTGAACTAGATATGGCCCGTGTGTGTAGGAAGCACAGTTCTTTGGTTCTGAGCAAGCAGACTGTTCTGGCTCTATAGGAAAAAGAGTAGAGTAGAAGAGTGCTGCTTTCTCAAAAGCAGAGTGTGTTTCTTTTAAGGCAAGCTAGAGTTGAATTCCACGGAGTTGAATCACATGCATTTTCTGGTCCTAGCAGCAAGAGTTGTTTTCTGGTAAGTTGATTCACTATTGTGCTCATTTGGCCATACACAGTGCAAATAGCACTCGCGTCTGTACCCAGCAAGTGCATTGTATTGGACGCAAGAGAAACTACTGTTCTTGTCAGTTTCCTAAGCAGAGTTGAACTAGTTATGGCCCTTGTGTGTAGGAAGCACAGTTCTTTGGTTCTGAGCAAGCTGACTCTTCTGGCTCTATAGGAAACACTGTAGAGTAGAAGAGTGCTATTATCTCAAAAGCAGAGTGAGTTTCTGGTAAGGCGAGCCAGAGTTTAATTCCCTTTCACAAACGGAGTTGAATCACATGCAATTTCTGGTCCTAGCAGCAAGAGTTGTTTTCTGGTAAGGAGTTTCACTGTTGTGCTCAATTGGGCATACACATTGCAAATAGCACTCACGTCTGTTCCCAGCAAATGCAGTGTATTGGACACAAGAGATACTACTGGTCTTGTCAGTTTCCTAAGCAGAGTTGAAGTAGATATGGCCCTTGTGTGTAGGAAGCACAGTTCTTTGGTTCTGAGCAAGCTGACTGTTCTGGCTCTATAGGAAACACAGTAGAGTAGAAGAGTGCTGCTTTTCAAAAGCAGAGTGTGTTTCTTGTAAGGCGAGCCAGAATTTAATTCCCTTTCATAAACGGAGTTGAATCACGTGCAATTTCTGGTCCTAGCAGCAAGAGTTGTTTTCTGGTAAGGAGATTCACTATTGTGCTCAATTGGCCATACACATTGCAAATAGCACTCGCGTCTCTTCCCAGCAAATGCGGTGTATTGGACGCAAGAGAAACTACTGTTCTTTTCAGTTTCCTAAGCAGAGTTGAATTAGATATGGCCCTTGTGTGTAGGAAGCACAGTTCTTTAGTTCTGAGCAAGCTGACAGTTCTGGCTATATAGGAAACCCAGTAGAGTAGAAGAGTGCTGCTTTCTCTAAAGCAGAGTGTGTTTCTTGTAAGGCGAGCCAGAGTTTAATTCCCTTTCATAAACGGAGTTGAATCACATGCAATTTCTGGTCCTAGCAGCAAAAGTTGTTTTCTGGTAAGGAGATTCACTATTGTGCTCAATTGGCCTTACACAGTGCAAATAGCACTCGTGTCTTATCCCAGCAAATGCAGTGTATTGGACGCAAGAGAAACTACTGTTCTTGTCAGTTTCCTAAGCAGAGTTGAATTAGATATGGCCCTTGTGTGTAGGAAGCATAGTTCTTTAGTTCTGAGCAAGGTGACTGTTCTGGCTCTATAGGAAACACAGTAGAGTAGAAGACTGCTGCTTTCGCTAAAGCAGAGTGTGTTTCTTGTAAGGCAAGCTAGAGTTGATTTCCCTTTCATAAACGGAGTTGAATCACATGCAGTTTCTGGTCCTAGCAGCAAAAGTTGTTTTCTGGTAAGGAGATTCACTATTGTGCTCAATTGGCCTTACACCGTGCAAATAGAACTGGCGTCTTATTCCAGCAAATGCAGTGTATTGGACGCAAGAGAAAGTACTGTTCTTGTCAGTTTCCTAAGCAGAATTGAATTAGATATGGCCATTGTGTGTAGAAAGCACAGTTCTTTAGTTCTGAGCAAGCTGACTGTTCTGGCTATATAGGAAACACAGTAGAGTAGAAGAGTGCTGCTTTCTCAAAAGCAGAGTGTGTTTCTTGTAAGGCAAGCTAGAGTTGAATTCCCTTTCATAAACGGAGTTGAATCACATGCAATTTCTGGTCCTAGCAGCAAAAGTTGTTTTCTGGTAAGGAGAGTCACTATTGTGCTCAATAGGCCATAAACAGTGCAAATAGCACTCGCCTCTGTTCCCAGCAAGTGCAGTGTATTGGACGCAAGACATGCGACTGTTCTTTTCAGTTTCCTAAGCAGAGTTGAACTAGATATGGCCCGTGTGTGTAGGAAGCACAGTTCTTTGGTTCTGAGCAAGCTGACTGTTCTGGCTCTATAGGAAACAGAGTAGAGTAGAAGAGTGCTGCTTTCTCAAAAGCAGAGTGTGTTTCTTATAAGGCGAGCTAGTGTTGAATTCCCTTTCCTAAACGGAGTTGAATCACATGGAGATTCTGCTCCTAGCAGCAAGAATTCTTTTCTGGTAAGGAGAGTCACTATTGTGTTCAATTGGCCATACACAGTGCAAATAGCACTCACGTCTGTTCCCAGGAATTGCAGGGTATGGAAGCAAGAGAAACTCCTGTTCTTGTCAGTTTCCTAAGCAGAGTTGAACTAGATATGGCCCGTGTGTGTAGGAAGCACTGTTCTTTTGTTCTGTGCAAGCTGACTGTTCTGGCTCTATAGGAAACACTGTAGAGTAGAAGAGTGCTGTTTTCTCAAAAGCAGATTGTTTTTCTTGTAAGGCGAGCTAGAGTTGAATTTCCTTTCATAAACGGAGTTGAATCACATGCAGTTTCTGGTCCTAGCAGGAAGAGTTGTTTTCTGCTAATTAGAGTCACTCTTGTGCTCAATTGGCCATACACAGTGCAAATAGCACTCGCATCTGTTCCCAGCAAGTGCAGTGTATTGGACGCAAGAGAAGCTACTGTTCTTATCCTTTTCCTAAGCAGAGTTGAAATAGATATGGCCCGTGTGTGTAGGAAGCACAGTTCTTTTGTTCTGAGCAAGCTAACTGTTGTGGCTCTATAGGAAACACATTAGAGTAGAAGAGTATCGCTTTCTCTAAAGCAGAGTGTGTTTCTTGTAAGGCGAGCTAGTGTTGAATTCCCTTTCATAAACGGAGTTGAATCACATGGAGATTCCGCTCCTAGCAGCAAGAATTGTTTTCTGGTAAGGAGAGTCACTATTGTGTTCAATTGGCCATACAAAGTGCAAATAGCACTCGCGTCTGTTCCCAGGAAGTGCAGTGTATTGGACGCAAGACAAACTCCTGTTCTTGTCAGTTTCCTAAGCAGAGTTGAACTAGATATGGCCGGTGTGTGTAGGAAGCACTGTTCTTTTGTTCTGAGCAAGCTGACTGTTCTGGCTCTATAGGAAACACAGGAGAGTAGAATAGTGCTGTTTTCTCAAAAGCAGAGTGTGTTTCTTGTAAGGCGAGCTAGAGTTGAATTCCCTTCCATGAACGGAGTTGAAAAACATGCAGTTTCTGTTTCTAGCAGCAAGAGTTGTTTTCTGGTAAGAGGACATACTATTGTGCTCAATTGGCCATACACAGTGCAAATAGCACTCGCGTCTGTTCCCAGCAAGTGCAGTGTATTGGACGCAAGAGAAGTTACTGTTCTTGTCAGTTTCCTAAGCAGAGTTGAACTATATATGGCCCGTGTGAGTAGAAAGCACAGTTCTTTTGTTCTGAGCAAGCTGACTGTTGTGGCTCTATAGGAAACACTTTAGAGTAGAAGAGTATCGCTTTCTCTAAAGCAGAGTGTGTTTCTTGTAAGGCGAGCTAGTGTTGAATTCCCTTTCACAAACGGAGTTGAATCACATGGAGATTCTGCTCCTAGCAGCAAGAATTGTTTTCTGGTAAGGAGAGTCACTATTGTGCTCAATTGGCCATAAACAGTGCAAATAGCACTCGCGTCTGTTCCCAGCAAGTGCAGTGTATTGGACGCAAGAGAAGATACTGTTCTTGTCAGTTTCCTAAGCAGAGTTGAACTAGATATGTCCCGTGTATTTAGGAAGCACAGTTCTTTTGTTCTGAGCAAGCTGACTGTTGTGGCTCTATATGAAACACAGGAGAATAGAAGAGTGCTGCTTTCTCAAAAGCAGAGTGTGTTTCTTGTAAGTCCAGCTAGAGTTGAATTCCCTTCCATAAACGGAGTTGAATCACATGCAGTTTCTGTTTCTAGCAGCAAGAGTTGTTTTCTGTTAAGAGGACTCAATATTGTGCTCAATTGGCCATACACAGTGCAAATAGCACTCACGTCTGTTCCCAGCAAGTGCAGTGTATTGGACGCAAGAGGAACTACTGTTCTTGTCAGTTTCCTAAGCAGAGTTGAGCTAGATATGGCCCGAGTGTGTAGGAAGCACTGTTCTTTTGTTCTGAGCAAGCTGACTGTTCTGGCTCTATAGGAAACACTGTAGAGTAGATTAGTGCTGTTTTCTCAAAAGCAGAGTGTGCTTCTTGTAAGGCGAGCTAGAGTTGAATTCCCTTACATAAACGGAGTTGAATCACATGCAGGTTCTGGTCCTAGCAGCAGGAGTTGTTTTCTGGTAAGGAGAGTCACTATTGTGCTCAATTGGCCATACACAGTGCAAATAGCACTCGCGTCTGTTCCCAGCAAGTGCAGTGTATTGGACGCAAGAGAAGCTACTGTTCCTGTCCATTTCCTAAGCTGAGTTGAAGTACATATGGCCCGTGTGTGTAACAAGCACAGTTCTTTTGTTCTGAGCAAGCTGACTGTTGTGGCTCTATAGAAAACACAGTAGAGTAGAAGAGTGCTGCTTTCTCAAAAGCAGAGTGTGTTTTTTGTAAGGCAAGTTAGAGTTGAATTCCCCTTCAAAACGGAGTTGAATCACATGCAGTTTCTTGTCCTAGCAGCAAGAGTTGTTTTCTCGTAAGGAGAGTCACTATTGTGCTCAATTGGCCATACACAGTGCAAATAGCACTCGCGTCTGTTCCCAGCAAGTGCAGTGTATTGGACGCAAGAGAAGCTACTGTTCTTGTCAGTTTCCTAAGCAGAGTTGAACTAGATATGGCCCGTGTATTTATTAAGCACAGTTCTTTTGTTCTGAGCAACCTGACTGTTGTGGCTCTATAGGAAACACAGTAGAGTAGAAGAGTGCTGCTTTCTCAAAAGCAGAGTGTGTTTCTTGAAGGGCCACCTAGAGTTGAATTCCCTTCCATAAACTGTGTTGAATCACTTGCAGTTTCTGTTTCTAGCAGTAAGAGTTGTTTTCTGGTAAGAGGACTCACTATTGTGCTCAATTGGGCATACACAGTGCAAATAGCACTCACGTCTGTTCCCAGCAAGTGCAGTGTATTGGACGCAAGAGAAACTACTGTTCTTGTCAGTTTCCTAAGCAGAGTTGAACTAGATATGGCCCGTGTGTGTAGGAAGCACAGTTCTTTTGTTCTGAGCAAGCTGACTGTTGTGGCTCTATATGAAACACATTATAGTAGAAGAATTTCGCTTTCTCTAAAGCAGAGTGTGTTTCTTGTAAGGCAGGCTAGTGTTGAATTCCCTTTCATAAACAGAGTTTAATCACATGGAGATTCTGATCCTAGCAGCAAGAGTTGTTTTCTAGTAAGGAGAGTCACTATTGTGCTCAATTGGCCATACACAGTGCAAATAGCACTCGCGTCAGTTCCCAGCAAGTGCAGTGCATAGGACGCAAGAGAAGCTACTGTCCTACACATTTTCCTAAGAAGATTTGAAATAGATATGGCTCGTGTGTGTAGGAAGCACAGTTCTTTTGTTCTGAGCAAGCTGACTGTTATGGCTCTATAGGAAACACCTTAGAGTAGAAGAGTATCGCTTTCTCTAAAGCAGAGTGTGTTTCTTGTAAGGCGAGCTAGAGTTGAATTCCCTTTCAAAACGGAGTTGAATCACATGCAGTTTCTGCTCCTAGCAGCAAGAGTTGTTTTCTGGTAAGGAGAGTCACTATTGTGCTCAATTGGCCATACACAGTGCAAATAGCACTCGCGTATGTTCCCAGCAAGTGCAGTGTATTGGAAGCAAGAGAAGCTACTGTTCTTGTCCATTTCCTAAGCTGAGTTGAACTACATATGGCCTGTGTGTGTAGGAAGCACAGTTCTTTGGTTCTGAGCAAGCTGACTGTTCTGGCTCTATAGGAAACACATTAGAGTATAAGGGTATCGCTTTCTCTAAATCAGAGTGTGTTTCTGGCAAGGCGAGCTAGTGTTGAATTCCCTTTAATAAACAGAGTTGAATCACATGGAGATTCTGCTCCTAGCAGCAAGAGTTGTTTTCTGGTAAGGAGAGTCACTATTGTGCTCAATTGGCCATACACATTGCAAATAGCACTCGTGTCTGTTCCCAGCAAGTGCAGTGTATTGGACGCAAGAGAAGATACGGTTCTTGTCCATTTCCTAAGCTGAGTTGAACTACATATGGCCCGTGTGTGTAGGAAGCACAGTTCTTTGGTTCTGAGCAAGCTGACTGTTCTGGCTCTTTAGGAAACACAGTAGAGTAGAAGAGTGCTGCTTTCTCAAAAGCAGAGTGTGTTTCTTGTAAGGCCAGCTAGATTGGTATTCCCGTCCATAAACAGAGTTGAATCACATGCAGTTTCTGTTTCTAGCAGCAAGAGTTTTTTTCTGGTAAGAGGACTCACTATTGTGTTCAATTGGCCATACACAGTGCAAATAGCACTCACGTCTGTTCCCAGCAAGTGCAGTGTATTGGACGCAAGAGGAACTCCTGTTCTTTTCACTTTCCTAAGCAGAGTTGAAATAGATATGGCCTGTGTGTGTAGGAAGCACTGTTCTTTTGTTCTAAGCAAGCTGACTGTTCTGGCTCTATAGGAAACACTGTAGAGTAGAAGAGGGCTATTTTCTCAAAAGCAGAGTGTGTTTCTTGTAAGGCGAGCTAGAGTTGAATTCCCTTTCATAAACGGAGTTGAATCACATGCAGTTTCTGGTCCTAGCAGCAAGAGTTGTTTTCTGCTAAGAAGAGTCACTATTGTGCTCAATTGGCCATACACAGTGCAAATAGCACTCGCCTCTGTTCCCAGCACGTGGAGTGTATTGGACGCAAGAGAAGCTACTGTTCTTGTCCGTTTCCTAAGCTGAGTTGAACTACATATGGCCCGTGTGTGTAGGAAGCACAGTTCTTTGGTTCTGAGCAAGCTGACTGTTGTGGCTCTATAGGAAACACATTAGAGTATAAGGGTATCGCTTTCTCTAAATCAGAGTGTGTTTCTGGTAAGGCGAGCTAGTGTTGAATTCCCTTTAATAAACAGAGTTGAATCACATGGAGATTCTGATCCTAGCAGCAAGATTTGTTTTCTGGTAAGGAGAGTCACTATTGTGTTCAATTGGCCATACATAGTGCAAATAGCACTCGCGTCTGTTCCCAGCAAGTGCAGTGTATTGGACGCAAGAGAAGATACTGTTCTTGTCAGTTTCCTAAGCAGAGTTGAACTAGATATGGCCCGTGTATTTAGGAAGCACAGTTCTTTTGTTCTGAGCAAGCTGACTGTTGTGGCTCTATAAGAAACACAGTAGAGAAGAAGAGTGCTGCTTTCTCAAAAGCAGAGTGTTTTTCTTGTAAGTCCAGATAGAGTTGAATTCCCTTCCATAAACGGAGTTGAATCACATGCAGTTTCTGTTTCTAGCAGCAAGAGTTGTTTTCTGTTAAGAGAACTCACTATTGTGCTCAATTGGCCATACACAGTGCAAATAGCACTCGCGTCTGTTCCCAGCAAGTGCAGTGTATTGGACGCAAGAGAAGCTACTGTTCTTCTCATTTTCCTAAGCAGAGTTGAAATAGATATGGCCCGTGTGTGTAGGAAGCACAGTTCTTTTGTTCTGAGCAAGCTGACTGTTATGGCTCTATAGGAAACACCTTAGAGTAGAAGAGTATCGCTTTCTCTAAAGGAGAGTGTGTTTCTTGTAAGGCGAGCTAGAGTTGAATTCCCTATCATAAACGGCGTTGAATCACTTGCAGTTTCTGGCCCTAGCAGCAAGAGTTGTTTTCTGGTAAGGAGAGTCACTATTGTGCTCAATTGGACATACACAGTGCAAATAGCACTCGCGTCTGTTCCCAGCAAGTTCAGTGTATTGGACGCAAGAGAAGATACTGTTCTTGTCCATTTTCTATGCTGAGTTGAACGACATATGGCCCGTGTGTGTAGGAAGCATAGTTCTTTCGTTCTGAGCAAGCTGACTGTTCTGGCTCTATAGGAAACACAGTAGAGTAGAAGAGTGCTGCTTTCTCAAAAGCAGAGTGTGTTTCTTGTAAGGCCAACTAGATTGTTATTCCCCTCCATAAACGGAGTTGAATCACATGCAGTTTCTGGTCCTAGCAGCAAGAGTTGTTTTCTGCTAAGAAGAGTCACTATTGTGCTCAATTGGCCATACACAGTGCAAATAGCACTCGCCTCTGTTCCCAGCAAGTGCAGTGTATTGGACGCAAGAGAAGCTACTGGTCTTGTCCGTTTCCTAAGCTGAGTTGAACTACATATGGCCCGTGTGTGTAGGAAGCACAGTTCTTTTGTTCTGAGCAAGCTGACTGTTGTGGCTCTATAGGAAACACAGTAGAGTAGAAGAGTGCTGCTTTCTCAAAAGCAGAGTGTGTTTCTTGTAAGGCAAGTTAGAGTTGAATTCCCCTTCAAAACGGAGTTGAATCACATGCAGTTTCTTGTCCTAGCAGCAAGAGTTGTTTTCTGCTAAGAAGAGTCACTATTGTGCTCAATTGGCCATACACAGTGCAAATAGCACTCGCCTCTGTTCCCAGCAAGTGCAGTGTATTGGACGCAAGAGAAGCTACTGTTCTTGTCCGTTTCCTAAGCTGAGTTGAACTACATATGGCCCGTGTGTGTAGGAAGCACAGTTCTTTGGTTCTGAGCAAGCTGACTGTTGTGGCTCTATAGGAAACACATTAGAGTATAAGGGTATCGCTTTCTCTAAATCAGAATGTGTTGCTGGTAAGGCGAGCTAGTGTTGAATTCCCTTTAATAAACAGAGTTGAATCACATGGAGATTCTGCTCCTAGCAGCAAGAGTTGTTTTCTGGTAAGGAGAGTCACTATTGTGTTCAAATGGCCATACACAGTGCAAAGAGCACTCGCGTCTGTTCCCAGCAAGTGCAGTGTATTGGATGCAAGAGAAGATACTGTTCTTGTCAGTTTCCTAAGCAGAGTTGAACTAGATATGGCCCGTGTATTTAGGAAGCACAGTTCTTTTGTTCTGAGCAAGCTGACTGTTGTGGCTCTATAAGAAACACAGTAGAGAAGAAGAGTGCTGCTTTCTCAAAAGCAGAGTGTGTTTCTTGTAAGTCCAGATAGAGTTGAATTCCCTTCCATAAACGGAGTTGAATCACATGCAGTTTCTGTTTCTAGCAGAAAGAGTTGTTTTCTGTTAAGAGGACTCACTATTGTGCTCAATTGGCCATACACAGTGCAAATAGCACTCGCGTCTGTTCCCAGCAAGTGCAGTGTATTGGACGCAAGAGAAACTACTGTTCTTGTCAGTTTCCTAAGCAGAGTTGAACTAGATATGGCCCGTGTGTGTTGGAAGCACTGTTCTTTTGTTCTGAGCAAGCTGACTGTTGTGGCTCTATAGGAAACACTGTAGAGTAGAAGAGTGCTATTTTCTCAAAAGCAGAGTGTGTTTCTTGTAAGGTGAGCTAGAGTTGAATTCTCTTTCATAAACGGAGTTGAATCACATGCAGTTTCTGGTCCTAGCAGCAAGAGTTGTTTTCTGGTAAGGAGAGTCACTATTGTGCTCAATTGGCCATACACAGTGCAAATAGCACTCGCGTCTGTTCCCAGCAAGTGCAGTGCATAGGACGCAAGAGAAGCTACTGTTCTACTCATTTTCCTAAGCAGAGTTGAAATAGATGTGGCTCGTGTGTGTAGGAAGCACAGTTCTTTTGTTCTGAGCAAGCTGACTGTTATGGATCTATAGGAAACACCTTAGAGTAGAAGAGTATCGCTTTCTCTAAAGCAGAGTGTTTTTCTTGTAAGGCGAGCTAGAGTTGAATTCCCTTTCATAAACGGAGTTGAATCACATGCAGTTTCTGGTCCTAGCAGCAAGAGTTGTTTTCTGCTAAGAAGAGTCACTTTTGTGCTCAATTGGCCATACACAGTGCAAATAGCACTCGCCTCTGTTCCCAGCAAGTGCAGTGTATTGGACGCAAGAGAAGCTACTCTTCTTGTCCGTTTCCTAAGCTGAGTTGAACTACATATGGCCCGTGTGTGTAGGAAGCACAGTTCTTTGGTTCTGAGCAAGCTGACTGTTGTGGCTCTATAGAAAACACAGTAGAGTAGAAGAGTGCTGCTCTCTCAAAAGCAGAGTGTGTTTCTTGTAAGGCAAGTTAGAGTTGAATTCCCCTTCAAAATGTAGTTGAATCACATGCAGTTTCTTGTCCTAGCAGCAAGAGTTGTTGTCTCGTAAGGAGAGTCACTATTGTGCTCAATTGGCCATACACAGTGCAAATAGCACTCGCGTCTGTTCCCAGCAAGTGCAGTGTATTGGACGCAAGAGAAACTCCTGTTCTTGTCAGTTTCCTAAGCAGAGTTGAACTAGATATGGCCCGTGTGTGTAGGAAGCACACTTCTTTTGTTCTGAGCAAGCTGACTGTTGTGGCTCTATAGGAAACACATTAGAGTAGAAGGGTATCGCTTTCTCTAAAGCAGAGTGGGTTTCTGGTAAGGCGAGCTAGTGTTGAATTCCCTTTCATAAACGGAGTTGAATCACATGGAGATTCTGCTCCTAGCAGCAAGAGTTGTTTTCTGGTAAGGAGAGTCACTATTGTGTTCAATTGGACATACACAGTGCAAGTAGCACTCGAGTCTGTTCCCAGCAAGTGCAGTGTATTGGACGCAAGAGAAACTCCTGTTCTTGTCAGTTTCCTAAGCAGAGTTGAACTAGATATGGCCCGTGTGTGTAGGAAGCACACTTCTTTTGTTCTGAGCAAGCTGACTGTTCTGGCTCTATAGGAAACATTAGAGTAGAAGAGTATCGCTTTCTCTAAAGCAGAGTGTGTTTCTTGTAAGGCAAGCTAGAGTTGAATTCCCTAACATAAACGGAGTTGAATCACTTGCAGTTTCTGGTCCTAGCAGCAAGAGTTGTTTTCTGGTAAGGAGAGTCACTATTGTGCTCAATTGGCCATACACAGTGCAAGTAGCACTCGAGTCTGTTCCCAACAAGTGCAGTGTATTGGACGCAAGAGAAGCTACTGTTCTTGTCCGTTTCCTAAGCTGAGTTGAACTACATATGGCCCGTGTGTGTAGGAAGCACAGTTCTTTGGTTCTGAGCAAGCTGACTGTTGTGGCTCTATAGGAAACACAGTAGAGTAGAAGAGTGCTGCTTTCTCAAAAGCAGAGTGTGTTTCTTGTAAGTCCAGCTAGAGTTCAATTCCGTTCCATAAACGGAGTTGAATCACATGCAGTTTCTGTTTCTAGCAGCAAGAGTTGTTTTCTGGTAAGAGTTCTCACTATTGTGCTGAATTGGCCATACACAGTGCAAATAGCTCTCACGTCTGTTCCCAGCAAGTGCAGTGTATTGGACACAAGAGAAACTACTGTTGTTGTCAGTTTCCTAAGCAGAGTTGAACTAGATATGGCCCATGTGTGTAGGAAGCACTGTTCTTTTGTTCTGAGCAAGCTGACTGTTCTGCCTCTATAGGAAACACATTAGAGTAGAAGAGTATCGCTTTCTCAAAAGCAGTGTGTGTTTCTTGTAAGGCGAGCTAGAGTTGAATTCCGTAACATAAACCGAGTTGAATCACTTGCAGTTTCTGGTCCTAGCAGCAAGAGTTGTTTTCTGGTAAGGAGAGTCACTATTGTGCTCAATTGGCCATACACAGTGCAAATAGCACTCGCGTCTGTTCCCAGCAAGTGCAGTGTATTGGACGCAAGAGAAGCTACTGTTCTTCTCATTTTCCTAAGCAGAGTTGAAGTAGATATTTCTCGTGTGTGTAGGAAGCACAGTTCTTTTGTTCTGAGCAAGCTGACTGTTCTGGCTCTAAAGGAAACACTGGAGAGTAGAAGAGAGCTGCTTTCTCAAAAGCAGAGTGTGTTTCTTGTAAGTCCAGCTAGAGTTCAATTCCGTTCCATAAACGGAGTTGAATCACATGCAGTTTCTGTTTCTAGCAGCAAGAGTTGTTTTCTGGTAAGAGTTCTCACTATTGTGCTGAATTGGCCATACACAGTGCAAATAGCTCTCACGTCTGTTCCCAGCAAGTGCAGTGTATTGGACACAAGAGAAACTACTGTTGTTGTCAGTTTCCTAACCTGAGTTGAACTACATATGGCCCGTGTGTGTAGGAAGCACAGTTCTTTGGTTCTGAGCAAGCTGACTGTTGTGGCTCTATAGGAAACACATTAGAGTAGAAGGGTATCGCTTTCTCTAAAGCAGAGTGTGTTTCTGGTAAGGCGAGCTAGTGTTGAATTCCCTTTCATAATCAGAGTTGAATCACATGGAGATTCTGCTCCTAGCAGCAAGAGTTGTTTTCTGGTAAGGAGAGTCACTATTGTGTTCAATTGGCCATACACAGTGCAAATAGCACTCGCGTCTGTTCCCAGCAAGTGCAGTGTATTGGACGCAAGAGAAACTCCTGTTCTTGTCAGTTTCCTAAGCAGAGTTGAACTAGATATGGCCCATGTGTGTAGGAAGCACTGCTCTTTTGTTCTGAGCAAGCTGACTGTTGTGGCTCTATAGGAAACACTGAAGAGTAGAAGAGTGCTGTTTTCTGAAAAGCAGAGTGTGTTTCTTGTAAGGCGAGCTAGAGTTGAATTCCCTTTCATAAACGGAGTTGAATCACATGCAGTTTCTGGTCCTAGCAGCAACAGTTGTTTTCTGCTAAGAAGAGTCACTTTTGTGCTCAATTGGCCATGCACAGTGCAAATAGCACTCGCCTCTGTTCCCAGCAAGTGCAGTGTATTGGACGCAAGAGAAGCTACTCTTCTTGTCTGTTTCCTAAGCTGAGTTGAACTACATATGGCCCGTGTGTGTAGGAAGCACAGTTCTTTGGTTCTGAGCAAGCTGACTGTTGTGGCTCTAAAAAAACACAGTAGAGTAGAAGAGTGCTGTTCTCTCAAAAGCAGAGTGTGTTTCTTGTAAGGCAAGTTAGAGTTGAATTCCCCTTCAAAATGGAGTTGAATCACATGCAGTTTCTTGTCCTAGCAGCAAGAGTTGTTGTCTCGTAAGGAGCGTCACTATTGTGCTCAATTGGCCATACACAGTGCAAATAGCACTCGCGTCTGTTCCCAGCAAGTGCAGTGTATTGGACGCAAGAGAAACTCCTGTTCTTGTCAGTTTCCTAAGCAGAGTTGAACTAGATATGGCCCGTGTGTGTAGGAAGCACACTTCTTTTGTTCTGAGCAAGCTGACTGTTGTGGCTCTATAGGAAACACATTAGAGTAGAAGGGTATCGCTTTCTCTAAAGCAGAGTGTGTTTCTGGTAAGGCGAGCTAGTGTTGAATTCCCTTTCATAAACGGAGTTGAATCACATGGAGATTCTGCTCCTAGCAGCAAGAGTTGTTTTCTGGTAAGGAGAGTCGCTATTGTGTTCAATTGGACATACACAGTGCAAGTAGCACTCGAGTCTGTTCCCAGCAAGTGCAGTGTATTGGACGCAAGAGAAACTCCTGTTCTTGTCAGTTTCCTAAGCAGAGTTGAACTAGATATGGCCCGTGTGTGTAGGAAGCACACTTCTTTTGTTCTGAGCAAGCTGACTGTTCTGGCTCTATAGGAAACATTAGAGTAGAAGAGTATCGCTTTCTCTAAAGCAGAGTGTGTTTCTTGTAAGGCAAGCTAGAGTTGAATTCCCTAACATAAACGGATTTGAATCACTTGCAGTTTCTGGTCCTAGCAGCAAGAGTTGTTTTCTGGTAAGGAGAGTCACTACTGTGCTCATTTGGCCATACACAGTGCAAATAGCACTCGCGTCTGTTCCCAGCAAGTGCAGTGTATTGGACGCAAGAGAAGCTACTGTTCTTCTAATTTTCCTAAGCAGAGTTGAAGTAGATATGGCTCGTGTGTGTAGGAAGCACAGTTCTTTTGTTCTGAGCAAGCTGACTGTTGTGGCTCTATAGGAAACACATTAGAGTAGAAGAGTGTTGCTTTCTAAAAAGCAGAGTGTGTTTCTTGTAAGGCGAGCTAGATTTGAATTCCCTTACATAAACGGAGTTGAATCACATGCAGTTTCTGGTCCTAGCAGCAAGAGTTGTTTTCTGGTAAGGAGAGTCACTATTGTGCTCAATTGGTCATACACAGTGCAAATAGCACTCGCGTCTGTTTCCAGCAAGTGCAGTGTATTGGACACAAGAGAAGCTACTGTTCTTGTCAGTTTCCTAAGCAGAGTTGAACTATATATGGTCCGTGTGTGTAGGAAGCACAGTTCTTTTGTTCTGAGCAAGCTGACTGTTGTGACTCTATAGGAAACACATTAGAGTAGAAGAATGCTGTTGTCTCAAAAGCAGAGTGTGTTTCTTGTAAGGCCAGCTAGAGTTGAATTCCCTTTCATAAACGGAGTTGAATTACATGCAGTTTCTATACTAGCAGCAAGAGTTGTTTTCTGCTAAGGAGAGTCACTATTGTGCTCAATTGGCCATACACAGTGCAAATAGCACTCGCGTCTGTTCCCAGCCAGTTCAGTGTATTGGACGCAAGAGAAGCTACTGTTCTTGTCCATTTCCTCAGCTGAGTTGAACTACATATGGCCCTTGTGTGTAGGAAGCACAGTTCTTTGGTTCTGAGCAACCTGACTGTTGTGGCTCTATAGGAAACACAGTAGAGTAAAAGCGTGCTGCTTTCTCAAAAACAGAGTGTGTTTCTTGTAAGGCAAGCTAGAGTTGAATTCCCTTTCAAAACGGAGTTGAAACACATGCAGTTTCTGGTCCTAGCAGCAAGAGTTGTTTTCTGCTAAGGAGAGTCACTATTGTGGTCAAATGGCCATATACAGTGCAAATAGCACTCGAGTCTGTTCCCAGCAAGTGCAGTGTATTGGACGCAAGAGAAACTCCTTTTCTTGTCAGTTTGCTAAGAAGAGTTGAAATAGACATGGCCCGTGTGAGTAGGAAGCACAGTTCTTTTGTTCTGAGCAAGCTGACTGTTGTGGCTCTATAGGAAACACATTAGAGTAGAAGAGTATCGCTTTCTCTAAAGCAGAGTGTGTTTCTTTTAAGGCGAGCTAGTGTTGAATTCCCTTTCATAAACGGAGTTGAATCACATGGAGATTCTGCTCCTAGCAGCAAGAGTTGTTTTCTGGTAAGGAGAGTCACTATTGTGTTCAATTGGCCATACACAGTGCAAGTAGCACTCGAGTCTGTTCCCAGCAAGTGCAGTGTATTGGACGCAAGAGAAACTCCTGTTCTTGTCAGTTTCCTAACCTGAGTTGAACTACATATGGCCCGTGTGTGTAGGAAGCACAGTTCTTTTGTTCTGAGCAAGCTGACTGTTCTGGCTCTATAGGAAACACATTAGAGAAGAAGACTATCGCTTTCGCTAAAGCAGAGTGTGTTTCTTCTAAGGCGAGCTAGAGTTGAATTCCCTAACATAAACGGAGATGAATCACTTGCAGTTTCTGGTCCTAGCAGCAAGAGTTGTTTTCTGGTAAGGAGAGTCACTATTGTGCTCAATTGGCCATACACAGTGCAAGTAGCACTCAAGTCTGTTCCCAGCAAGTGCAGTGTATTGGACGCAAGAGAAGCTACTGTTCTTGTCCGTTTCCTAAGTTGAGTTGAACTACATATGGCCCGTGTGTGTAGGAAGCACAGTTCTTTGGTTCTGAGCAAGCTGACTGTTGTGGCTCTTTAGGAAACACAGTAGAGTAGAAGAGTGCTGCTTTCTCAAAAGCAGAGTGTGTTTCTTGTAACTCCAGCTAGAGTTCAATTCCGTTCCATAAACGGAGTTGAATCACATGCAGTTTCTGTTTCTAGCAGCAAGAGTTGTTTTCTGGTAAGAGTTCTCACTATTGTGCTGAATTGGCCATACACAGTGCAAATAGCACTCACGTCTGTTCCCAGCAAGTGCAGTGTATTGGACACAAGAGAAACTACTGTTCTTGTCAGTTTCCTAAGCAGAGTTGAACTAGATATGGCCCATGTGTGTAGGTAGCACTGTTCTTTTGTTCTGAGCAAGCTGACTGTTCTGCCTCTATAGGAAACACATTAGAGTAGAAGAGTATCGCTTTCTCAAAAGCAGAGTGTGTTTCTTGTAAGGCGAGCTAGAGTTGAATTCCCTAACATAAACGGAGTTGAATCACTTGCAGTTTCTGGTCCTAGCAGCAAGAGTTGTTTTCTGGTAAGGAGAGTCACTATTGTGGTCAGTTGGCCATATACAGTGCAAATAGCACTCGAGTCTGTTTCCAGCAAGTGCAGTGTATTGGACGCAAGAGAAACTCCTGTTCTTGTCAGTTTGCTAAGAAGAGTTGAAATAGATATGGCCCGTGTGAGGAGGAAGCACAGTTTTTTGGTCTGAGCAAGCTGACTGTTGTGGCTCTATAGGAAACACATTAGAGTAGAAGAGTATCGCTTTCTCTAAAGCAGAGTGTGTTTCTTGTAAGGCGAGCTAGTGTTGAATTCCCTTTCATAAACGGAGTTGAATCACATGGAGATTCTGCTCCTAGCAGCAAGAGTTGATTTCTGGTAAGGAGAGTCACTATTGTGCTGAATTGGCCATACACAGTGCAAATAGCACTCGCGTCTGTTCCCAGCAAGTGCAGTGTATTGGACGCAAGAGAAGCTACTGTTCTTCTCATTTTCCTAAGCAGAGTTGAAATAGATATGGCCCGTGTGTGTAGGAAGCACAGTTCTTTTGTTCTGACCAAGCTGACTGTTGTGGCTCTATAGGAAACACTGTAGAGTAGAAGAGTATCGCTTTCTCTAAAGCAGAGTGTGTTTCTTGTAAGGCGAGCTAGAGTTGAATTCCCTAACATGAACGGATTTGAATCACTTGCAGTTTCTGGTCCTAGAAGCAAGAGTTGTTTTCTGGTAAGGAGAGTCACTATTGTGCTCAATTGGCCATACACAGTGCAAATAGCACTCGCGTCTGTTCCCAGCAAGTGCAGTGTATTGGACGCAAGAGAAGCTACTGGCCTTGTCCGTTTCCTAAGCTGAGTTGAATTACATATGGCCCGTGTGTGTAGGAAGCACAGTTCTTTTGTTCTGAGCAAGCTGACTGTTGTGGCTCTATAGGAAACACAGTAGAGTAGAAGAGTGCTGCTTTCTCAAAAGCAGAGTGTGTTTCTTGTAAGGCAAGCTAGAGTTGAATTCCCTAACATAAACGGAGTTGAATCAGTTGCAGTTTCTGGTCCTAGCAGCAAGAGTTGTTTTCTGGTTAGAAGAGTCACTATTGTGCTCAATTGGCCATACACAGTGCAAATAGCACTCGCGTCTGTTCCCAGCAAGTGCAGTGTATTGGACGCAAGAGAAGCTACTATTCTTGTCAGTTTCCTAAGCAGAGTTGAACTAGATATGGCCCGTGTGTGTAGGAAGCACAGTTCTTTTGTTCTGAGCAAGCTGACTGTTGTGGCTCTACAGGAAACACAGTAGAGTAGAAGAGTGCTGCTTTCTCAAAAGCACAGTGTGTTTCTTCTAAGTCCAGCTAGAGTTGAATTCCCTTCCATAAACGGAGTTGAATCACATGCAGTTTCTCTTTCTAGCAGCAAGAGTTGTTTTCTTTTAAGAGGACTCACTATTGTGCTCAAATGGCCATACACAGTGCAAATAGCACTCACGTCTGTTCCCAGCAAGTGCAGTGTATTGGACGAAAGAGAAACTACTGTTCTTCTCATTTTCCTAAGAAGAGTTGAAATAGATATGGCCCGTGTGAGTAGGAAGCACAGTTCTTTTTTTCTGAGCAAGCTGACTGTTCTGGCTCTATAGGAAACACATTAGAGTAGAAGAGTATCGCTTTCTCTAAAGCAGACTGTGTTTTTTGTAAGGCGAGCCAGTGTTGAATTCCCTTTCATAAACGGAGTTGAATCACATGGAGATTCTGCTCCTAGCAGCAAGAGTTGTTTTCTGGTAACGAGAGTCACTATTGTGTTCAATTGGCCATACACAGTGCAAATAGCACTCGCGCCTGTTCCCAGCAAGTGCAGTGTATTGGACGCAAGAGAAGCTACTGTTCTTGTCAGTTTCCTAAGCAGAGTTGAACTAGATATGGCCCGTGTGTGTAGGAAGCACAGTTCTTTTGTTCTGAGCAAGCTGACTGTTGTGGCTCTATAGGAAACACAGTACAGTAGAAGAGTGCTGCTTTCTCAAAAGCAGAGGTGTTTCTTGTAAGTCCAGCTAGAGTTGAATTCCCTTCCATAAACGGAGTTGAATCACATGCAGTTTCTCTTTCTAGCAGCAAGAGTTGTTTTCTTTTAAGAGGACTCACTATTGTGCTCAATTGGCCATACACAGTGCAAATCGCACTCACGTCTGTTCCCAGCAAGTGCAGTGTATTGGACACAAGAGAAACTACTGTTCTTGTCAGTTTCCTAAGCAGAGTTGAACTAGATATGGCCCATGTGTGTAGGTAGCACTGTTCTTTTGTTCTGAGCAAGCTGACTGTTGTGGCTCTATAGGAAACACATTAGAGTAGAAGAGTGTTGCTTTCTCAAAACAGAGTGTGTTTCTTGTAAGGCGAGCTAGAGTTGAATTCCCTTTCATAAACGGAGTTGAATCACATGCAGTTTCTGGTCCTAGCAGCAAGAGTTGTTTTCTGGTAAGGAGAGTCACTATTGTGCTGAATTGGCCATACACAGTGCAAATAGCACTCGCGTCTGTTCCCAGCAAGTGCAGTGTATTGGACGCAAGAGAAGCTACTGTTCTTCTCATTTTCCTAAGCAGAGTTGAAATAGATATGGCCCGTGTGTGTAGGAAGCACAGTTCTTTTGCTCTGAGCAAGCTGACTGTTGTGGCTCTATAGGAAACACTGTAGAGGAGAAGAGTATCGCTTTCTCTAAAGCAGAGTGTGTTTCTTGTAAGGCGAGCTAGAGTTGAATTCCCTAACATAAACGGATTTGAATCACTTGCAGTTTCTGGTCCTAGAAGCAAGAGTTGTTTTCTGGTAAGGAGAGTCACTATTGTGCTCAATTGGCCATACACAGTGCAAATAGCACTCGCGTCTGTTCCCAGCAAGTGCAGTGTATTGGACGCAAGAGAAGCCACTGGCCTTGTCCGTTTCCTAAGCTGAGTTGAATTACATACGGCCCGTGTGTGTAGGAAGCACAGTTCTTTTGTTCTGAGCAAGCTGACTGTTGTGGCTCTATAGGAAACACAGTAGAGTAGAAGAGTGCTGCTTTCTCAAAAGCAGAGTGTGTTTCTTGTAAGGCAAGCTCGAGTTGAATTCCCTTTCAAAACGGAGTTCAATCACATGCAGTTTCTGGTCCTAGCAGCAAGAATTGTTTTCTTGTAAGGAGAGTCACTATTGTGCTCAATTGGCCATACACAGTGCAAATAGCACTCGCGTATGTTCCCAGCAAGTGCAGTGTATTGGACACAAGAGAAACTCCTGTTCTTGTCAGTTTCCTAGGCAGAGTTTAACTAGATATGGCCCGTGTGTGTAGGAAGCACAGTTCTTTTGTTCTGAGCAAGCTGACTGTTGTGGCTCTATAGGAAACACAGAATAGAAGGGTATCGCTTTCTCTAAAGCAGACGGTGTTTCTTGTAAGGCGAGCTAGAGTTGAATTCCCATTCATAAACGGAGTTGAATCACATGGAGATTCTGCTCCTAGCAGCAAGAGTTTTTTTCTGGTAACGAGAGTCACTATTGTGTTCAATTGGCCATACACAGTGCAAATAGCACTCGCGTATGTTGCAGCAAGTGCAGTGTATTGGACGCAAGAGAAGCTACTATTCTTGTCAGTTCCCTAAACAGAGTTGAACTAGATATGGCCCGTGTGTGTAGAAAGCACAGTTCATTTGTTCTGAGCAAGCTGACTGTTGTGGCTCTATAGGAAACACAGTAGAGTAGAAGAGTGCTGCTTTTTCAAAAGCAGAGTGTGTTTCTTGTAAGTCCAGCTAGAGATGAATTCCCTTCCATAAACGGAGTTGAATCACATGCAGTTTCTCTTTCTAGCAGCAAGAGTTGTTTTCTTTTAAGAGGACTCACTATTGTGCTCAAATAGCCATACACAGTGCAAATAGCACTCACGTCTGTTCCCAGCAAGTGCAGTGTATTGGACACAAGAGAAACTACTGTTCTTGTCAGTTTCCTAAGCAGAGTTGAACTAGATATGGCCCATGTGTGTAGGTAGCACTGTTCTTTTGTTCTGAGCAAGCTGACTGTTCTGCCTCTATAGGAAACACATTAGAGTAGAAGAGTATTGCTTTCTCAAAAGCAGAGTGTGTTTCTTGTAAGGCGAGCTAGAGTTTAATTCCCTAACATAAACGGAGTTGAATCACTTGCAGTTTCTGGTCCTAGCAGCAAGAGTTGTTTTCTGGTAAGGAGAGTCACTATTGTGCTCAATTGGCCATACACAGTGGAAATAGCACTCGCGTCTGTTCCCAGCAAGTGCAGTGTATTGGACGCAAGAGAAGCTACTGTTCTTCGAATTTTCCTAAGCAGAGTTGAAGTAGATATGGCTCGTGTGTGTAGGAAGCACAGTTCTTTTGTTCTGAGCAAGCTGACTGTTGTGGCTCTATAGGAAACTCATTAGAGTAGAAGAGTGTTGCTTTCTCAAAACAGAGTGTGTTTCTTGTAAGGCGAGCTAGAGTTGAATTCCCTTTCATAAACGGAGTTGAATCACATGCAGTTTCTGGTCCTAGGTGCAAGAGTTGTTTTTTGGTAAGGAGAGTCACTATTGTGCTGAATTGGCCATACACAGTGCAAATAGCACTCGCGTCTGTTCCCAGCAAGTGCAGTGTATTGGACGCAAGAGAAGCTACTGTTCTTCTCATTTTCCTAAGCAGAGTTGAAATAGATATGGCCCGTGTGTGTAGGAAGCACAGTTCTTTTGTTCTGAGCAAGCTGACTGTTGTGGCTCTATAGGAAACACTGTAGAGGAGAAGAGTATCGCTTTCTCTAAAGCAGAGTGTGTTTCTTGTAAGGCGAGCTAGAGTTGAATTCCCTAACATAAACGGATTTGAATCACTTGCAGTTTCTGGTCCTAGAAGCAAGAGTTGTTTTCTGGTAAGGAGAGTCACTATTGTGCTCAATTGGCCATACACAGTGCAAATAGCACTCGCGTCTGTTCCCAGCAAGTGCAGTGTATTGGACGCAAGAGAAGCTACTGGCCTTGTCCGTTTTCTAAGCTGAGTTGAATTACATATGGCCCGTGTGTGTAGGAAGCACAGTTCTTTTGTTCTGAGCAAGCTGACTGTTGTGGCTCTATAGGAAACACAGTAGAGTAGAAGAGTGCTGCTTTCTCAAAAGCAGAGTGTGTTTCTTGTAAGGCAAGCTCGAGTTGAATTCCCTTTCAAAACGGAGTTCAATCACATGCAGTTTCTGGTCCTAGCAGCAAGAGTTGTTTTCTTGTAAGGAGAGTCACTATTGTGCTCAATTGGCCATACACAGTGCAAATAGCACTCGCGTATGTTCCCAGCAAGTGCAGTGTATTGGACACAAGAGAAACTCCTGTTCTTGTCAGTTTCCTAGGCAGAGTTTAACTAGATATGGCCCGTGTGTGTAGGAAGCACAGTTCTTTTGTTCTGAGCAAGCTGACTGTTGTGGCTCTATAGGAAACACAGAATAGAAGGGTATCGCTTTCTCTAAAGCAGACGGTGTTTCTTGTAAGGCGAGCTAGAGTTGAATTCCCATTCATAAACGGAGTTGAATCACATGGAGATTCTGCTCCTAGCAGCAAGAGTTGTTTTCTGGTAACGAGAGTCACTATTGTGTTCAATTGGCCATACACAGTGCAAATAGCACTCGCGTCTGTTGCAGCAAGTGCAGTGTATTGGACGCAAGAGAAGCTACTATTCTTGTCAGTTCCCTAAACAGAGTTGAACTAGATATGGCCCGTGTGTGTAGAAAGCACAGTTCATTTGTTCTGAGCAAGCTGACTGTTGTGGCTCTATAGGAAACACAGTAGAGTAGAAGAGTGCTGCTTTTTCAAAAGCAGAGTGTGTTTCTTGTAAGTCCAACTAGAGATGAATTCCCTTCCATAAACGGAGTTGAATCACATGCAGTTTCTCTTTCTAGCAGCAAGAGTTGTTTTCTTTTAAGAGGACTCACTATTGTGCTCAAATGGCCATACACAGTGCAAATAGCACTCACGTCTGTTCCCAGCAAGTGCAGTGTATTGGACGCAAGAGAAGCTACTGTTCTTCTCATTTTCCTAAGCAGAGTTGAAATAGATATGGCCCGTGTGTGTAGGAAGCACAGTTCTTTTGTTCTGAGCAAGCTGACTGTTGTGGCTCTATAGGAAACACATTAGAGTAGAAGAGTATCGCTTTGTCTACAGCAGAGTGTGTTTCTTGTAAGTCGAGCTAGTGTTGAATTCCCTTTCATAAACGGAGTTGAATCACATGGAGATTCTGCTCCTAGCAGCAAGAGTTGTTTTCTGGTAAGTTGAGTCACTCTTGTGTTCAATTGGCCATATACAGTGCAAATAGCACTCGCGTCTGTTCCCAGCAAGTGCCGTGTATTGGACGCAAGAGAAACTCCTGTTCTTGTCAGTTTCCTAAGCAGAGCTGAAATAGATATGGCCCGTGTGTGTAGGAAGCACAGTTCTTTTGTTCTGAGCAAGCTGACTGTTGTGGCTCTATAGGAAACACTGTAGAGTAGAAGAGTATCGCTTTCTCTAAAGCAGAGTGTGTTTCTTGTAAGGCGAGCTAGAGTTGAATTCCCTAACATAAACGGAGTTGAATCACTTGCAGTTTCTGGTCCTAGCAGCAAGAGTTGTTTTCTGGTAAGAAGAGTCACTATTGTGTTCAATTGGCCATACACAGTGCAAATAGCACTCGCGTCTGTTCCCAGCAAGTGCAGTGTATTGGACGCAAGAGAAGCTACTATTCTTGTCAGTTTCCTAAGCAGAGTTGAACTAGATATGACCCGTGTGTGTAGGAAGCACAGTTCTTTTGTTCTGAGCAAGCTGACTGTTGTGGCTCTACAGGAAACACAGTAGAGTAGAAGAATGCTGCTTTCTCAAAAGCACAGTGTGTTTCTTCTAAGTCCAGCTAGAGTTGAATTCCCTTCCATAAACGGAGTTGAATCACATGCAGTTTCTCTTTCTAGCAGCAAGAGTTGTTTTATTTTAAGAGGACTCACTATTGTGCTCAAATGGCCATACACAGTGCAAATAGCACTCACGTCTGTTCCCAGCAAGTGCAGTGTATTGGACGCAAGAGAAACTACTGTTCTTCTCATTTTCCTAAGAAGAGTTGAAATAGATATGGCCCGTGTGTGTAGAAAGCACAGTTCTTTTGTTCTGAGCAAGCTGACTGTTGTGGCTTTATAGGAAACACATTAGAGTAGAATAGTATCGCTTTCTCTAAAGCAGAGTGTGTTTCTTGTAAGGTGAGCTAGAGTTGAATTCCCTAACATAAACGGAGTTGAATCACTTGCAGTTTCTGGTCCTAGCAGCAACAGTTGTTTTCTTGTAAGGAGAGTCACTATTGTGCTCAATTGGTCATACACAGTGCAAATAGCACTAGCTTCTGTTCCCAGCAAGTGCAGTGTATTGGACGCAAGAGAAGCTACTGTTCTTGTCCATTTCCTAAGCTGAGTTGAACTACATATGGCCCGTGTGTGTAGGAAGCACAGTTCTTTGGTTCTGAGCAAGCTGACTGTTGTGGCTCTATAGGAAACACAGTAGAGTAAAAGAGTGCTGCTTTCTCAAAAGCAGAGTGTGTTTCTTGTAAGGCAAGCTCGAGTTGAATTCCCTTTCAAAACGGAGTTGAATCACATGCAGTTTCTGGTCCTAGCAGCAAGAGTTGTTTTCTGGTAAATAGAGTCACTATTGTGCTCAATTGGCCATACAGAGTGCAAATAGCACTCGAGTGTGTTCCCAGCAAGTGCAGTGTATTGGAGGCAAGAGAAACTCCTGTTCTTGTCAGTTTCCTAAGAAGAGTTGAAATAGATATGGCCCGTGTGAGTAGGAAGCACAGTTATTTTGTTCTGAGCAAGCTGACTGTTCTGGCTCTATAGGAAACACATTAGAGTAGAAGAGTATCGCTTTCTCTAAAGCAGACTGTGTTTTTTGTAAGGCGAGCTAGTGTTGAATTCCCTTTCATAAACGGAGTTGAATCACATGGAGATTCTGCTCCTAGCAGCAAGAGTTGTTTTCTGGTAACGAGAGTCACTATTGTGTTCAATTGGCCATACACAGTGCAAATAGCACTCGCGCCTCTTCCCAGCAAGTGCAGTGTATTGGACGCAAGAGAAGCTACTGTTCTTGTCAGTTTCCTAAGCATCGTTGAAATAGATATGGCCCGTGTGTGTAGGAAGCACAGTTCTTTTGTTCTGAGCAAGCTGACTGTTGTGGCTCTATAGGAAACACAGTAGAGTAGAAGAGTGCTGCTTTCTCAAAAGCAGAGTGTGTTTCTTGTAAGTCCAGCTAGAGTTGAATTCCCTTCCATAAACGGAGTTGAATCACATGCAGTTTCTCTTTCTAGCAGCAAGAGTTGTTTTCTTTTAAGAGGACTCACTATTGTGCTCAATTGGCCATACACAGTGCAAATAGCACTCACGTCTGTTCCCAGCAAGTGCAGTGTATTGGATGCAAGAGAAATTACTGTTCTTGTCAGTTTCCTAAGCAGAGTTGAACTATATATGGCCCGTGTGTGTAGGAAGCACTGTTCTTTTGTTCTGAGCAAGCTGACTGTTCTGGCTCCATAGGAAACACATTAGCGTAGAAGAGTATCGCTTTCTCTAAAGCAGAGTGTGTTTCTTGTAAGGCGAGCAAGAGTTGAATTCCCTAACATAAACGGAGTTGAATCACATTCAGTTTCTGGTCCTAGCAGCAAGAGTTGTTTTCTGGTAAGGAGAGTCAATATTGTGCTGAATTGGCCATACACAGTGCAAATAGCACTCACGTCTAGTTCGCAGCAAGTGTAGTGTATTGGACGCAAGAGAATCTACTGTTCTTGTCAGTTTCCTAAGCAGAGTTGAACTAGATATGGCCCGTGTGTGTAGGAAACACTGTTCTTTTGTTCTGAGCAAGCAGACTGTTCTGGCTCTATAGGAAACACTGTAGAGTAGAAGAGTGCTGTTTTCTCAAAAGCAGAGTGTGTTTCTTGTAAGGCGAGCTAGAGTTGAATTCCCTAACATAAAAGGAGTTGAATCACTTGCAGTTTCTGGTCCTAGCAGCAAGAGTTGTTTTCTGGTAAGGAGAGTCACTATTGTGCTCAATTGGCCATACACAGTGCAAAGAGCACTCGCGTCTGTTCCCAGCAAGTGCAGTGTATTGGACGCAAGAGAAGCTACTGTTCTTGTCAGTTTCCTAAGCAGAGTTGAAGTAGATATGGCTCGTGTGTGTAGGAAGCACAGTTCTTTTGTTCTGAGCAAGCTGACTGTTGTGGCTCTATAGGAAACACATTAGAGTAGAAGAGTGTTGCTTTCTCAAAAGCAGAGTGTGTTTCTTGTAAGGCGAGCTAGAGTTGAATTCCCTTTCATAAACGGAGTTGAATCACATGCATTTTCTGGTCCTAGCAGCAAGAGTTGTTTTTTGGTAAGGAGAGTCACTATTGTGCTCAATTGGCCATACACAGTGCAAATAGCACTCGCGTCTGTTCCCAGCAAGTGCAGTGTATTGGACGCAAGAGAAGCTACTGTTCTTGTCAGTTTCCTAGGCAGAGTTGAACTAGATATGGCCCGTGTGTGTAGGAAGCACAGTTCTTTTGTTCTGAGCAAGCTGACTGTTGTGACTCTATAGGAAACACAGTAGAGTAGAAGAGTGCTGCTTTCTCAAAAGCAGAGTGTGTTTCTTGTAAGACCAGCTAGAGATGAATTCCCTTCCATAAACGGAGTTGAATCACATGCAGTTTCTGTTTCTAGCAGCAAGAGTTGTTTTCTGGTAAGGAGAGTCACTATTGTGCTCAATTGGCCATACACAGTGCAAATAGCACTCACGTCTGTTCCCAGCAAGTGCAGTGTATTGGACGCAAGAGAAACTCCTGTTCTTGTCAGTTTCCTAAGAAGAGTTGAAATAGATATGGCCCGTGAAGTAGGAATCACAGTTCTTTTGCTCTGAGCAAGCTGACTGTTGTGGCTCTATAGGAAACACATTAGAGTAGAAGAGTATCGCTTTCTCTAAAGTAGAGTGTGTTTCTTGTAAGGCGAGCTAGTGTTGAATTCCCTTTCATAAACGGAGTTGAATCACATGCAGTTTCTGGTCCTAGCAGCAAGAGTTGTTTTCTGCTAAGGAGAGTCACTATTGTGCTCAATTGGCCATACACAGTGCAAATAGCACTCGCGTCTGTTCCCAGCAAGTGCAGTGTATTAGACGCAAGAGAAGCTACTGTTCTTCTCATTTTCCTAAGAAGAGTTGAAATAGATATGGCTCGGGTGTGTAGGAAGCACAGTTCTTTTGTTCTGTGCAAGCTGACTCTTGTGACTCTATGGGAAACACAGTAGAGTAACAGAGTGCTCCTTTCTCAAAAGCAGAGTGTTTTTCTTGTAAGTCCAGCTAGAGTTGAATTCCCTTCCATAAACGGAGTTGAATCACATGCAGTTTCTGGTTCTAGCAGCAAGAGTTGTTTTCTGGTAAGGAGAGTCACTATTGTGCTCAATTGGCCAAACACAGTGCAAATAGCACTCACGTCTGTTCCCAGCAAGTGCAGTGTATTGGATGCAAGAGAAATTACTGTTCTTGTCAGTTTCCTAAGCAGAGTTGAACTATATATGGCCCGTGTGTGTAGGAAGCACTGCTGTTTTGTTCTGAGCAAGCTGACTGTTCTGGCTCTATAGGAAACACATTAGCGTAGAAGAGTATCGCTTTCTCTAAAGCAGAGTGTGTTTCTTGTAAGGCGAGCAAGAGTTGAATTCCCTAACATAAACGGAGTTGAATCACATGCAATTTCTGGTCCTAGCAGCAAGAGTTGTTTTCTGGTAAGGAGAGTCACTATTGTGCTCAATTGGCCAAACACAGTGCAAATAGCACTCGCGTCTGTTCCCAGCAAGTGCAGTGTATTGGACGCAAGAGAATCTACTGTTCTTCGAATTTTCCTAAGCAGAGTTGAAGTAGATATGGCTCGTGTGTGTAGGAAGCACAGTTCTTTTGTTCTGAGCAAGCTGACTGTCGTGGCTCTATAGGATACACATTAGAGTAGAAGAGTGTTGCTTTCTCAAAAGCAGAGTGTGTTTCTTGTAAGGCAAGCTAGAGTTGAATTCCCTTTCATAAACGGAGATGAATCACATGCAGTTTCTGGTCCTAGCAGCAAGAGTTGTTCTCTGGTAAGGAGAGTCACTATTGTGCTCAATTGGCCATACACAGTGCAAATAGCACTCGCTTATGTTCCCAGCAAGTGCAGTGTATTGGACGCAAGAGAAGCTACTGTTCTTGTCAGTTTCCTAAGCAGAGTTAAACTAGATATGGCCCGTGTGTGTAGGAAGCACAGTTCTTTTGTTCTGAGCAAGCTGATTGTTGTGGCTCTATATTAAACACATTAGAGTAGAAGAGTATCGCTTTCTCTAAAGCAGAGTGTGTTTCTTGTAAGGCGAGCTGGAGTTGAATTCCCTAACATAAACGGAGTTGAATCACTTGCAGTTTCTGGTCCTAGCAGCAAGAGTTGTTTTCTGGTAAGGAGAGTCACTATTGTGCTCAAGTGGCCATACACAGTGCAAATAGCACTCGCTTCTGTTCCCAGCAAGTGCAGTGTATTGGACGCAAGAGAAGCTACTGTTCTTGTCCGTTTCCTAAGCTGAGTTGAACTACATATGTCCCGTGTGTGTAGGAAGCACATTTCTTTGGTTCTGAGCAAGCTGACTGTTGTGGCTGTATAGGAAACACAGGAGAGTAGAAGAGTGCTGCTTTCCTAAAAGCAGAGTGTGTTTCTATTAAGGGAAGCTAGAGTTGAATTCCATAACATTAACGGAGTTGAAACACTTGCAGTTTCTGGTACTAGCAGCAAGAGTTGTTTTCTGGTAAGGAGAGTCACTATTGTGCTCAATTGGCCATACACAGTGCAAATAGCACTCGCGGTGTGTAGGAAGCACAGTTCTTTTGTTCTGAGCAAGCTGACTGTTGTGGCTCTATAGGAAACGCATTAGAGTAGAAGAGTATCGCTTTCTCTAAAGCAGAGTGTGTTTCTTGTAAGGCGAGCTAGTGTTGAATTCCCTTTCATAAACGGAGTTGAATCACATGGAGATTCTGCTCCTAGCAGCAAGAGTTGTTTTCTGGTAAGGAGAGTCACTCTTGTGTTCAATTGGCCATACACAGTGCAAATAGCACTCGCGTCTGTTCCCAGCAAGTGCCGTGTATTGGACGCAAGAGAAGCTACTGTTCTTGTCAGTTTCCTAAGCAGAGTTGAACTATATATGGCCCGTGTGTGTAGGAAGTACAGTTCTTTTGTTCTGAGCAAGCTGACTGTTGTGACTCTATAGGAAACACAGTAGAGTAGAAGAGTGCTGCTTTCTCAAAAGCAGAGTGTGTTTCTTGTAAGACCAGCTAGAGTTGAATTCCCTTCCATAAACGGAGTTGAATCACATGCAGTTTCTGTTTCTAGCAGCAAGAGTTGTTTTCTGGTAAGGAGAGTCACTATTGTGCTCAATTGGCCATACACAGTGCAAATAGCACTCACGTCTGTTCCCAGCAAGTCCAGTGTATTGGACGCAAGAGAAACTCCTGTTCTTGTCAGTTTCCTAAGAAGAGTTGAAATAGATATGGCCCGTGTGAGTAGGAATCACAGTTCTTTTGCTCTGAGCAAGCTGACTGTTGTGGCTCTATAGGAAACACATTAGAGTAGAAGAGTATCGCTTTCTCTAAAGTATAGTGTGTTTCTTGTAAGGCGAGCTAGTGTTGAATTCCCTTTCATAAACGGAGTTGAATCACATGCAGTTTCTGGTCCTAGCAGCAAGAGTTGTTTCATGCTAAGGAGAGTCACTATTGTGCTCAATTTGCCATACACAGTGCAAATAGCACTCACGTCTGTTCCCAGAAAGTGCAGTGTATTGGACGCAAGAGAAATTACTGTTCTTGTCAGTTTCCTAAGCAGAGTTGAACTATATATGGCCCGTGTGTGTAGGAAGCACTGTTGTTTTGTTCTGAGCAAGCTGACTGTTCTGGCTCTATAGGAAACACATTAGCGTAGAAGAGTATCGCTTTCTCTAAAGCAGAGTGTGTTTCTTGTAAGGCGAGCAAGAGTTGAATTCCCTAACATAAACGGAGTTGAATCACATGCAGTTTCTGGTCCTAGCAGCAAGAGTTGTTTTCTGGTAAGGAGAGTCACTATTGTGCTGAATTGGCCATAAACAGTGCAAATAGCACTCACGTCTAGTTCCCAGCAAGTGCAGTGTATTGGACGCAAGAGAAACTACTGTTCTTGTCAGTTTCCTAAGCAGAGTTGAACTATATATGGCCCGTGTGTGTAGGAAGCACTGTTGTTTTGTTCTGAGCAAGCTGACTGTTCTGGCTCTATAGGAAACACATTAGCGTAGAAGAGTATCGCTTTCTCTAAAGCAGAGTGTGTTTCTTGTAAGGCGAGCTAGAGTTGAATTCCCTAACATAAACGGAGTTGAATCACTTGCAGTTTCTGGTCCTAGTAGCAAGAGTTGTTTTCTGGTAAGGAGAGTCACTATTGTGCTCAATTGGCCATACACAGTGCAAATAGCACTCGCTTATGTTCCCAGCAAGTGCAGTGTATTGGACGCAAGAGAAGCTACTGTTCTTGTCAGTTTCCTAAGCAGAGTTGAACTAGATATGGCCCGTGTGTGTAGGAAGCACAGTTCTTTTGTTCTGAGCAAGCTGACTGTTCTGGCTCTCTAGGAAACACTGGAGAGTAGAAGAGTACTGTTTTCTCAAAAGCAGAGTGTGTTTCTTGTAAGGCGAGCTAGAGTTGAATTCCCTTTCATAAACGGAGTTGAATCACATGCAGTTTCTGGTCCTAGGTGCAAGAGTTGTTTTCTGCTAAGGAGAGTCACTATTGTGCTCAATTGGCCATACACAGCGCAAATAGCACTCGCGTCTGTTCCCAGCAAGTGCGGTGTATTGGACGTAAGAGTAGCTACTGTTCTTCTCATTTTCCTAAGCAGAGTTGAAATAGATATGGCCCGTGTGTGTAGGAAGCACAGTTCTTTTTGTTCTGAGCAAGCTGACTGTTGTGGCTCTATAGGAAACACAGTAGAGTAGAAGAGTGTTGCTTTCTCAAAAGCAGAGTGTGTTTCTTGTAAGTCTAGCTAGAGTTGAATTCCCTTCCATAAACAGAGTTGAATCACCTGCAGTTTCTGTTTCTAGCAGCAAGAGTT
Organism: Peromyscus californicus insignis; assembly: GCF_007827085.1. NCBI lineage: Eukaryota > Metazoa > Chordata > Mammalia > Rodentia > Cricetidae > Peromyscus > Peromyscus californicus. The sequence goes on along the minus strand of NW_026294408.1, from coordinate 33,046 downwards.
GTTTTCTGGTAAGAGGACTCACTATTGTGCTGAATTGGCCATACACAGTGCAAATAGCACTCACGTCTGTTCCCAGCAAGTGCAGTGTATTGGACGCAAGAGAAACTACTGTTCTTGTCAGTTTCCTAAGCAGAGTTGAACTAGATATGGCCCGTGTGTGTAGGAAACACAGTTCTTTTGTTCTGAGCAAGCTGACTGTTCTGGCTTTATAGGAAACACATTAGAGTAGAAGAGTATCGCTTTCTCTAAAGCAGAGTGTGTTTCTTGTTAGGCGAGCTAGAGTTGAATTTCCTAACATAAACGGAGTTGAATCACTTGCAGTTTCTGGTCCTAGCAGCAAGAGTTGTTTTGTGGTAAGGAGAGTCACTATTGTGCTCAATTGGCCATACACAGTAAAAATATCACTCGTGTCTGTTCCCAGCAAGTGCACTGTATTGGACGCAAGAGAAGCTACTGTTCTTGTCCGTTTCCTAAGCTGAGTTGAAGTACATATGGCCCGTGTGTGTAGGAAGCACAGTTCTTTGGTTCTGAGCAAGCTGACTGTTGTGGCTCTATAGGAAACACAGTAGAGTAGAAGAGTGCTGCTTTCTCAAAAGCAGAGTGTGTTTCTTGTAAGGCGAGCTAGAGTTGCATTCCCTTCCATAAACGGTGTTGAATCACATGTAGTTTCTCTTTCTAGCAGCAAGCGTTGTTTTCTGGTAAGAGGACTCACTATTGTGCTCAATTGGCCATACACAGGGCAAATAGCACTCACGTCTGTTCCCAGCAAGTGCAGTGTATTGGACGCAAGAGAAACTACTGTTCTTGTCAGTTTCCTAAGCAGAGTTGAACTAGATATGGCCCGTGTGTGTAGGAAACACAGTTCTTTTGTTCTGAGCAAGCTGACTGTTCTGGCTTTATAGGAAACACATTAGAGTAGAAGAGTATCGCTTTCTCTAAAGCAGAGTGTGTTTCTTGTTAGGCGAGCTAGAGTTGAATTTCCTAACATAAACGGAGTTGAATCACATGCAGTTTCTGGTCCTAGCAACAAGAGTTGTTTTCTGGTAAGGAGAGTCACTATTGTGCTGAATTGGCCATACACAGTGCAAATAGCACTCATGTCTGTTCCCAGCAAGTGCACTGTATTGGACGCAAGAGAAACTACTGTTATTGTCAGTTTCCTAAGCAGAGTTGAAAAAGATATGGTCCGTGTGTCTAGGAAGCACTGTTCTTTTGTTCTGAGCAAGCTGACTGTTCTGGCTCTATAGGAAACACTGGAGAGTAGAAGAATGCTGTTTTCTCAAAAGCAGAGTGTGTTTCTTGTAAGGCGAGCTAGAGTTGAAATCCCTAACATAAACGGAGTTGAATCACTTGCAGTTTCTGGTCCTAGCACCAAGTTGTTTTCTGGTAAGGAGAGTCACTATTGTGCTCAATTGGCCATACACAGTGCAAATAGCACTCACGTCTGTTCCCAGCAAGTCCAGTGTATTGGACGCAAGAGAAACTCCTGTTCTTGTCAGTTTCCTAAGAAGAGTTGAAATAGATATGGCCCGTGTGAGTAGGAATCACAGTTCTTTTGCTCTGAGCAAGCTGACTGTTGTGGCTCTATAGGAAACACATTAGAGTAGAAGAGTATCGCTTTCTCTAAAGTATAGTGTGTTTCTTGTAAGGCGAGCTAGTGTTGAATTCCCTTTCATAAACGGAGTTGAATCACATGCAGTTTCTGGTCCTAGCAGCAAGAGTTGTTTCATGCTAAGGAGAGTCACTATTGTGCTCAATTTGCCATACACAGTGCAAATAGCACTCACGTCTGTTCCCAGAAAGTGCAGTGTATTGGACGCAAGAGAAATTACTGTTCTTGTCAGTTTCCTAAGCAGAGTTGAACTATATATGGCCCGTGTGTGTAGGAAGCACTGTTGTTTTGTTCTGAGCAAGCTGACTGTTCTGGCTCTATAGGAAACACATTAGCGTAGAAGAGTATCGCTTTCTCTAAAGCAGAGTGTGTTTCTTGTAAGGCGAGCAAGAGTTGAATTCCCTAACATAAACGGAGTTGAATCACATGCAGTTTCTGGTCCTAGCAGCAAGAGTTGTTTTCTGGTAAGGAGAGTCACTATTGTGCTGAATTGGCCATAAACAGTGCAAATAGCACTCACGTCTAGTTCCCAGCAAGTGCAGTGTATTGGACGCAAGAGAAACTACTGTTCTTGTCAGTTTCCTAAGCAGAGTTGAACTATATATGGCCCGTGTGTGTAGGAAGCACTGTTGTTTTGTTCTGAGCAAGCTGACTGTTCTGGCTCTATAGGAAACACATTAGCGTAGAAGAGTATCGCTTTCTCTAAAGCAGAGTGTGTTTCTTGTAAGGCGAGCTAGAGTTGAATTCCCTAACATAAACGGAGTTGAATCACTTGCAGTTTCTGGTCCTAGTAGCAAGAGTTGTTTTCTGGTAAGGAGAGTCACTATTGTGCTCAATTGGCCATACACAGTGCAAATAGCACTCGCTTATGTTCCCAGCAAGTGCAGTGTATTGGACGCAAGAGAAGCTACTGTTCTTGTCAGTTTCCTAAGCAGAGTTGAACTAGATATGGCCCGTGTGTGTAGGAAGCACAGTTCTTTTGTTCTGAGCAAGCTGACTGTTCTGGCTCTCTAGGAAACACTGGAGAGTAGAAGAGTACTGTTTTCTCAAAAGCAGAGTGTGTTTCTTGTAAGGCGAGCTAGAGTTGAATTCCCTTTCATAAACGGAGTTGAATCACATGCAGTTTCTGGTCCTAGGTGCAAGAGTTGTTTTCTGCTAAGGAGAGTCACTATTGTGCTCAATTGGCCATACACAGCGCAAATAGCACTCGCGTCTGTTCCCAGCAAGTGCGGTGTATTGGACGTAAGAGTAGCTACTGTTCTTCTCATTTTCCTAAGCAGAGTTGAAATAGATATGGCCCGTGTGTGTAGGAAGCACAGTTCTTTTTGTTCTGAGCAAGCTGACTGTTGTGGCTCTATAGGAAACACAGTAGAGTAGAAGAGTGTTGCTTTCTCAAAAGCAGAGTGTGTTTCTTGTAAGTCTAGCTAGAGTTGAATTCCCTTCCATAAACAGAGTTGAATCACCTGCAGTTTCTGTTTCTAGCAGCAAGAGTTGTTTTCTGGTAAGAGGACTCACTATTGTGCTGAATTGGCCATACACAGTGCAAATAGCACTCACGTCTGTTCCCAGCAAGTGCAGTGTATTGGACGCAAGAGAAACTACTGTTCTTGTCAGTTTCCTAAGCAGAGTTGAACTAGATATGGCCCGTGTGTGTAGGAAACACAGTTCTTTTGTTCTGAGCAAGCTGACTGTTCTGGCTTTATAGGAAACACATTAGAGTAGAAGAGTATCGCTTTCTCTAAAGCAGAGTGTGTTTCTTGTTAGGCGAGCTAGAGTTGAATTTCCTAACATAAACGGAGTTGAATCACTTGCAGTTTCTGGTCCTAGCAGCAAGAGTTGTTTTGTGGTAAGGAGAGTCACTATTGTGCTCAATTGGCCATACACAGTAAAAATATCACTCGTGTCTGTTCCCAGCAAGTGCACTGTATTGGACGCAAGAGAAGCTACTGTTCTTGTCCGTTTCCTAAGCTGAGTTGAAGTACATATGGCCCGTGTGTGTAGGAAGCACAGTTCTTTGGTTCTGAGCAAGCTGACTGTTGTGGCTCTATAGGAAACACAGTAGAGTAGAAGAGTGCTGCTTTCTCAAAAGCAGAGTGTGTTTCTTGTAAGGCGAGCTAGAGTTGCATTCCCTTCCATAAACGGTGTTGAATCACATGTAGTTTCTCTTTCTAGCAGCAAGCGTTGTTTTCTGGTAAGAGGACTCACTATTGTGCTCAATTGGCCATACACAGGGCAAATAGCACTCACGTCTGTTCCCAGCAAGTGCAGTGTATTGGACGCAAGAGAAACTACTGTTCTTGTCAGTTTCCTAAGCAGAGTTGAACTAGATATGGCCCGTGTGTGTAGGAAACACAGTTCTTTTGTTCTGAGCAAGCTGACTGTTCTGGCTTTATAGGAAACACATTAGAGTAGAAGAGTATCGCTTTCTCTAAAGCAGAGTGTGTTTCTTGTTAGGCGAGCTAGAGTTGAATTTCCTAACATAAACGGAGTTGAATCACATGCAGTTTCTGGTCCTAGCAACAAGAGTTGTTTTCTGGTAAGGAGAGTCACTATTGTGCTGAATTGGCCATACACAGTGCAAATAGCACTCATGTCTGTTCCCAGCAAGTGCACTGTATTGGACGCAAGAGAAACTACTGTTATTGTCAGTTTCCTAAGCAGAGTTGAAAAAGATATGGTCCGTGTGTCTAGGAAGCACTGTTCTTTTGTTCTGAGCAAGCTGACTGTTCTGGCTCTATAGGAAACACTGGAGAGTAGAAGAATGCTGTTTTCTCAAAAGCAGAGTGTGTTTCTTGTAAGGCGAGCTAGAGTTGAAATCCCTAACATAAACGGAGTTGAATCACTTGCAGTTTCTGGTCCTAGCACCAAGTTGTTTTCTGGTAAGGAGAGTCACTATTGTGCTCAATTGGCCATACACAGTGCAAATAGCACTCGCGTCTGTTCCCAGCAAGTACAGTGTATTGGATGCAAGAGAAGCTACTGTTCTTGTCCGTTTCCTAAGCTGAGTTGAACTACATATGGCCCGTGTGTGTAGCAAGCACAGTTCTTTGGTTCTTAGCAAGCTGACTGTTGTGGCTCTATAGGAAACCCAGTACAGAAGAAGAGTGCTGCTTTCTCAAAAGCAGAGTGTGTTTCTTGTAAGGCGAGCTAGAGTTGAATTCCTTTCACAACGGAGTTGAATCACATGCAGTTTCTGGTCCTAGCAGCAAGAGTTGTTTTCTGGTAAGGAGAGTCACTATTGTGCTCAATTGGCCATCCACAGTGCAAATAGCACTCGCGTCTGTTCCCAGCAAGTGCAGTGTATTGGACGCAAGAGAAGCTACTGTTCTTGTCCGTTTCCTAAGCTGAGTTGAACTACATATGGCCCGTGTGTGTAGGAAGCACAGTTCTTTTGTTCTGAGCAAACTGACTGTTGTGGCTCTATAGGAAACACATTAGAGTAGAAGAGAGTATCGCTTTCTCTAAAGCAGAGTGTGTTTCTTGTAAGGCGAGCTAGTGTTGAATTCCCTTTCATAAACGGAGTTGAATCACATGGAGATTCTGCTCCTAGCAGCAAGAGTTGTTTTCTGGTAAGGAGAGTCACTATTGTGTTCAATTGGCCATACACAGTGCAAATAGCACTCGCGTCTGTTCCCAGCAAGTGCAGTGTATTGGACGCAAGAGAAACTCCTGTTCTTGTCAGTTTCCTAAGCAGAGTTGAACTAGATATGGCCCGTGTGTGTAGGAAGCACTGTTCTTTTGTTCTGAGCAAGCTGACTGTTCTGGCTCTATAGGAAACACTGGAGAGTAGAAGAGTGCTGTTTTCTCAAAAGCAGAGTGTGTTTCTTGTAAAGCGAGCTAGAGTTGAATTCCCTATCATAAACGGAGTTGAATCACTTGCAGTTTCTGGTCCTAGCAGCAAGTGTTGTTTTCTGGTAAGGAGAGTCACTATTGTGCTCAATTGGCCATACACAGTGCAAATAGCACTCGCGTCTGTTCCCAGCAAGTGCAGTGTATTGGACGCAAGAGAAGCTACTGTTCTTGTCCGTTTCCTAAGCTGAGTTGAACTACATATGGCCCGTGTGTGTAGGAAGCACTGTTCTTTTGTTCTGAGCAAGCTGACTGTTTTGGCTCTATATGAAACACAGTAGAGTAGAAGAGTGCTGCTTTCTCAAAAGCAGAGTGTGTTTCTTGTAAGTCCAGCTAGAGTTGAATTCCCTTTCATAAACGGAGTTGAATCACATGCAGTTTCTGTTCCTAGCAGCAAGAGTTGTTTTCTGGTAAGGAGAGTCAATATTGTGCTGAATTGGCCATACACAGTGGAAATAGCACTCACGTCTGTTCCCAGCAAGTGCAGTGTATTGGATGCTAGAGAAACTACTGTTCTTGTCAGTTTCCTAAGAAGAGTTGAAATAGATATGGCCCGTGTGAGTAGGAAGCACAGTTATTTTGTTCTGAGCAAGCTGACTGTTCTGGCTCTATAGGAAACACAGTAGCGTAGAAGAGTGCTCCTTTCTCAAAGGCAGAATATGTTTCTTGTAAGCCGAGCTAGAGTTGCTTTTCCCTACACAAAGGGAGTTGAATCACACGCAGTTTCTGGTCCTAGCAGTAAGACTTGTTTTCTGGTAAGGAGAGTCACTAGTTTGCTCCCATTTGCCACACAGTGCAAATAGCACTCGCTTCTGTTCCCAGCAAGGACAGTGTATTGGAGGGAAGAGAAGCTACTCTTCTTGTCAGTTTCAGAAGTAGAGTTGAACTAGATATGTCCCCAGTGTGTAGGAAGCACAGTTGTTTGGTTCTAAGCAAGCTCACTGTTCTGGCCCTATAGGAAACACAGTAGAGTAGAAGAGTGCTCCTTTCTCAAAAGCAGAGTGTGTTTCTTGTAAGGCGAGCTAGTGTTGCCTTTCGCTTTATAAACGGAGTTGAATCACCTGTAGTTTCTGGTCCTAGCAGCGAGAGTTGTTTTCTCTTGAGAGTAACTAGTGCGCTCCCATTGCCATACACAGTGCAAATAGCACTCGCGTCTGTTCCCAGCAAGGACAGTGTATTGGAGGGAAGAGAAGATTCTGTTCTTGTCAGTTTCCTTAGCAGAGTTGAACTAGATATGTCTCGTGTGTGTAGGAAGCACAGTTCTTTTGTTCTGAGCAAGTTCACTGTTCTTTCCCTCTAGGAAACCCAGTAGAGTAGAAGAGTGCCTCTTTCTCAAAAGCAGAGAGTGTTTCTTGTAAGGTGAAATAGAGTGGCTTTGCCCTTTGTATACGGAGTTGAATCACATGCAGTTTCTGGTCCTAGCAACAAGAGTTGTTTTCTGGTAAGGACAGTCACAAGTCTGCTTCATTTGCCACACAGTGCAATGAGCACTGGCATTTGTTCCCAACAAGGACAGTGTATTGGAGGGAAGAGAAACTACTGTTCTTGTCAGTTTCCTTAGCAGAGTTGAACTAGATGTGGCCCGTGTGTTTAGGAATTATAGTTCTTTTTTCTGAGCAAGCTCACTGTTCTGGCCTTATAGGAAACACAGTAGAGTACAAGAGTGCTCCTATCTCAAAAGCAGAGTGTGTTTCTTGTAAGGCGAGCTAGTGTTGCTTTCCCTTTCAAAATCGGAGTTGAATCACATGCAGTTTCTGTTCCTAGCAGCAAGAGTAGTTTTCTGATAAGGAGAGTCACTAGTGCGCTCCCATTGCCATACACAGTACAAATAGCACTGGCATCTGTTCCCAGCAAGGACAGTGTATTGGAGGGAAGAGAATCTGCTGTTCTTGTCAGTTTCCTAAGCAGAGTTGAACTAGATATGGTCCGTGTGTGTAGGAACCTAGTTCTTTGGTTCTGAGGAAGCACACTGTTCTGGCACTATAGGCAACACAAGAGCATAGAAGAGTGCTACTTTCTCAAAAGCAGAGTGGATTTCTTGTAAGGTGAGCTAGTGTTGCTTTCCCCTTCATAAAGGGAGTTGAATCACATGCAATTTGGTCCTAGCAGCAAGACTTGTTTTCTTATAAGGAGAGTCACTGGTGCTCTCATTGACATACACAGTACAAAAAGCACTCACCTCTGTTCCCAGCAAGGACAGTGTATTGGAGAGAATGAAGCTACTCTTCTTGTCAGTTTCTTCTTGTCACTTTGCTTTTCGCTTGTAAGACGAGATAATGTGGCTTTCACCTTCATATACGGAGTTCAATCTCATGCAGTTTCTGGTCCTAGCAACAAGAGTTTTTTTCTGGTAAGGACAGTCACCAATGTGTTCCCATTGCCATACACAGGGCAAATAGCATTCGTGTCTGTTCCCAGCAAGGACAGTGTACTGGAGGGAAGAGAAACTACTGTTCTTGTCAGTTTCCTAAGCAGAGTTGAACTAGATATGTCCTATGTGTGTAGGAAGCAGTGTTCTTTGGTTCTTAGCAAGCTCACTGCTCTGAAACTATAGGAAACACAGTAGAGTACAAGAGTGCTCCTTTCTCAAAAGCAGAGTGTGTTTCTTGTAAGGCGAGCTAGTGTTGCTTTTCCCTTCATAAACGGAGTTGAATCACCTGCAGTTTCTGGTCCTAGCAGCGAGAGTTGTTTTCTCTTAAGGAGAGTCACTAGTGCGCTCCCATTGCCATACACAGTGCAAATAGCACTCGTGTCTGTTCCCAGCAAGGACAGTGTATTGGAGGGAAGAGAAGATTCTGTTCTTGTCAGTTTCCTTAGCAGAGTTGAACTAGATATGTCCCGTGTGTGTAGGAAGCACAGTTCTTTTGTTCTGAGCAAGCTCACTGTTCTTTCCCTCTAGGAAACCCAGTAGAGTAGAAGAGTGCCTCTTTCTCAAAAGCAGAGTTTGTTTTTTATAAGGCGAGCTAGTGTTGCTTTCCCCTTCATATACGTAGTTGAATCACATGCAGTTTCTGGTCCTAGCAGCAAGAGTTGTTTTCTCGTAAGGAGAGTCACTAGTGGGCTCCATTTGCCACACAGTGCAAATAGCAGTCGCGTCTGTTCCCAGCAAAGACAGTGTATTGGAGGAAAGAGAAGCTACTCTTCTTGTCAGTTTCAGAAGTAGAGTTGAACTAGATATGTCCCCAGTGTGTAGGAAGCACAGTTGTTTGGTTCTAAGCAAGCTCACTGTTCTGGCCCTATAGGAAACACAGTAGAGTAGAAGAGTGCTCCTTTCTCACAAGCAGATTGTGTTTCTTGTAAGGCGAGCTAGTGTTGCTTTCCCCTTCATGAACGGAGTTGAATCACATGCAGTTTCTGTTCCTAGCAGCAAGCGTTGTTTTCTGTTAAGGAAAGTCACTAGTGTGCTCCCATTGCCATACACAGTGCAAATAGCACTGGTGTCTGTCCCAGCAAGGACAGAGTATTGGAGGGAACAGAAGCTACTGTTCTTGTGAGTTTCCTAAGCATAGTTGAACTAGATATGGCCCGTGTGTGTAGGAATCACAGTTCATTGGTTCTGAGCAAGCTCACTGTTCTGGCCCTATGGGAAACACAGTAGCGTAGAAGAGTGCTCCTTTCTCAAAGGCAGAATATGTTTCTTGTAAGCCGAGCTAGAGTTGCTTTTCCCTACACAAAGGGAGTTGAATCACACGCAGTTTCTGGTCCTAGCAGTAAGACTTGTTTTCTGGTAAGGAGAGTCACTAGTTTGCTCCCATTGCCATACACAGTGCAAATCGCACTCGTGTCTGTTCCCAGTAAGGACAGTGTATTGGAGGGAAGAGAAGATTCTGTTCTTGTCAGTTTTTTTAGCAGAGTTGAAGTAGATATGTCCCGTGTGTGTAGGAAGCACAGCTCTTTTGTTCTGAGCAAGCTCACTGTTCTGGCCCTATAGGAAACCCAGTAGAGTAGAAGAGTGCTCCTTTCTCAAAAGCAGAGTGTGTTTCTTGTAAGACGAGATAATGTGGCTTTCACCTTCATATACGGAGTTCAATCACATGCAGTTTCTGGTCCTAGCAACAAGAGTTTTTTTCTGGTAAGGACAGTCACCAATGTGTTCCCATTGCCATACACAGTGCAAATAGCATTCGTGTCTGTTCCCAGCAAGGACAGTGTACTGGATGGAAGAGAAACTACTGTTCTTGTCAGTTTCCTAAGCAGAGTTGAACTAGATATGTCCCGTGTGTGTAGGAAGCACAGTTCTTTTGTTCTGAGCAAGCTCACTGTTCTTTCCCTCTAGGAAACCCAGTAGAGTAGAAGAGTGCCTCTTTCTCAAAAGCAGAGTGTGTTTCTTGTAAGGTGAAATAGAGTGGCTTTGCCCTTTGTATACGGAGTTGAATCATATGCAGTTTCTGGTCCTAGCAACAAGAGTTGTTTTCTGGTAAGGACAGTCACAAGTCTGCTCCCTTTGCCACACAGTGCAATTAGCACTGGCATTTGTTCCCAGCAAGGACAGTGTATTGGAGGGAAGAGAAGCTACTGTTCTTGTCAGTTTCCTTAGCAGAGTTGAACTGGATGTGGCCCGCGTGTTTAGGAATTATAGTTCTTTTTTCTGAGCAAGCTCACTGTTCTGGCCCTATAGGAAACACAGTAGAGTACAAGAGTGCTCCTATCTCAAAAGCACAGTGTGTTTCTTGTAAGGCGAGCTAGTGTTGTTTTCCCTTTCAAAAACAGAGTTGAATCACATGCAGTTTCTGTTCCTAGCAGCAAGAGTAGTTTTCTGGTAAGGAGAGTCACTAGTGCACTCCCATTGCCATACACAGTACAAATAGCACTAACATCTGTTCCCAGCAAGGACAGTGTATTGGAGAGAATGAAGCTACTCTTCTTGTCAGTTTCCTAAGCAGAGTTGAACAAGTTATGGCCCGTGTGTGTAGGAAGCACAGTTCTTTGGTTCTTAGCAAGCTCACTGCTCTGAACCTATAGGAAACACAGTAGAGTAGAAGTGTGCTCCTTTCTCAAAAGCAGAGTGTGTTTCTTGTAAGGCGAGCTAGTGTTGCTTTTCCCTTCATAAACGGAGTTGAATCACGTGCAGTTTCTGGTCCTAGAAGCAAGAGATGTTTTCTGGTAAGGAGAGACACTAGTGTGCTCCCATTGCCATACACAGTGCAAAAACCACTCGCGTCCATTCCCAGCAAGGACAGTGTATTGGAGGGAAGAGAAGCTTCTGTTCTTGTCAGTTTCCTAAGCAGAGTTTAACAAATTATGGCCCGCGTGTGTTGGAAGCACAGTTCTTTGGTTCTGAGCAAGCTCACTGTTCTGGCCCTATGGGAAACACAGTAGCGTAGAAGAGTGCTCCTTTCTCAAAAGCAGAGTGTGTTTCTTGTAAGCCGAGCTAGAGTTCCTTTTCCCTACACAAAGGGAGTTGAATCACACGCAGTTTCTGGTCCTAGCAGTAAGACTTGTTTTCTGGTAAGGAGAGTCACTAGTTTGCTCCCATTGCCATACACAGTGCAAATCGCACTCGTGTCTGTTCCCAGCAAGGACAGTGTATTGGAGGGAAGAGAAGATTCTGTTCTTGTAGTTTTTTTAGCAGAGTTGAACTATATGTCCCGTGTGTGTAGGAAGCACAGTTCTTTTGTTCTGATCAAGCTCACTGTTCTGGCCCTATAGGAAACACAGTAGAGTAGAAGAGTGCTCCTTTCTCAAAAGCAGAGTGTGTTTCTTGTAAGGCGAGCTAGTGTTGCCTTTCCCTTTATAAACGGAGTTGAATCACCTGCAGTTTCTGGTCCTAGCAGCGAAAGTTGTTTTCTCTTTAGGAGAGTCACCTGTGCGCTCCCATTGCCATACACAGTGCAAATAGCACTCGCGTCTGTTCCCAGCAAGGACAGTGTATTGGAGGGAAGAGAAGATTCTGTTCTTATCAGTTTCCTTAGCAGAGTTGAACTAGATATGTCCCGTGTGTGTAGGAAGCACAGTTCTTTTGTTCTGAGCAAGCTCACTGTTCTTTCCCTCTAGGAAACCCAGTAGAGTAGAAGAGTGCCTCTTTCTCAAAAGCAGAGAGTGTTTCTTGTAAGGTGAAATAGAGTGGCTTTGCCCTTTGTATACGGAGTTGAATCACATGCAGTTTCTGGTCCTAGCAACAAGAGTTGTTTTCTGGTAAGGAGAGTCACAAGTCGGCTCCATTTGCCACACAGTGCAATTAGCACTGGCATTTGTTCCCTGCAAGGACAGTGTATTGGAGGGAAGAGAAGCTACTGTTCTTGTCAGTTTACTCAGCAGAGTTGAACTCGATGTGGCCCGTGTGTTTAGGAATTATAGTTCTTTTTTCTGAGCAAGCTCACTGTTCTGGCCTTATAGGAAACACAGTAGAGTACAAGAGTGCTCCTATCTCAAAAGCAGAGTGTGTTTATTGTAAGGCGAGCTAGTGTTGCTTTCCCTTTCAAAATCGGAGTTGAATCACATGCAGTTTCTGTTCCTAGCAGCAAGAGTAGTTTTCTGATAAGGAGAGTCACTAGTGCGCTCCCATTGCCATACACAGTACAAATAACACTAACATCTGTTCCCAGCAAGGACAGTGTATTGCATTGAATGAAGCTACTCTTCTTGTCAGTTTCCTAAGCGGAGTTGAACAAGTTATGGCCCGTGTGTGTAGGAAGCACAGTTCTTTTGTTCTGAGCAAGCTCACTCTTCTGGCCCTATAGGAAACACAGTAGAGTAGAAGAGTGCTCCTTTCTCAAAAGTAGAGTGTGTTTCTTGTAAGACGAGATAATGTGGCTTTCAGCTGCATATACGGAGTTCAATCACATGCAGTTTCTGGTCCTAGCAACAAGAGTTTTTTTCTGGTAAGGACAGTCACCAATGTGTTCCCATTGCCATACACAGTGCAAATAGCATTTGTGTCTGTTCCCATCAAGGACAGTGTACTGGAGGGAAGAGAAACTACTGTTCTTGTCAATTTCCTAAGCAGAGTTGAACTAGATATGTCCCGTGTGTGTAGGAAGCACAGTTCTTTTGTTCTGAGCAGGCTCACTCTTCTTTCCCTCTAGGAAACCCAGTAGAGTAGAAGAGTGCCTCTTTCTCAAAAGCAGAGTGTGTTTCTTGTAAGGTGAAATAGAGTGGCTTTGCCCTTTGTATACGGAGTTGAATCATATGCAGTTTCTGGTCCTAGCAACAAGAGTTGTTTTCTGGTAAGGAGAGTCACAAGTCTGCTCCATTTGCCACACAGTGCAATTAGCAGTGGCACTTGTTCCCAGCAAGGACAGTGTATTGGAGGGATGAGAAGCTGCTGTTCTTCTCAGTTTCCTAAGCAGAGTTGTACTAGATATGGCCCGTGTGTGTAGGAAGCACAGTTCTTTGGTTCTTAGCAAGCTCACTGCTCTGAACCTATAGGAAACCCAGTAGAGTAGAAGTGTGCTCCTTTCTCAAAAGCAGAGTGTGTTTCTTATAAGGCGAGCTAGTGTTGCTTTTCCCTTCATAAACGGAGTTGAATCACATGCAGTTTCTGCTCCTAGAAGGAAGAGGTGTTTTCTGGTAAGGAGAGACACTAGTGTGCTCCCATTGCCATACACAGTGAAAAAACCACTCGCGTCCATTCCCAGCAAGGACAGTGTATTGGAGGGAAGAGAAGCTTCTGTTCTTGTCAGTTTCCTAAGCAGAGTTTAAAAAATTATGGCCCGCGTGTGTAGGAAGCACAGTTCTTTGGTTCTGAGCAAGCTCACTGTTCTGGCCCTATGGGAAACACAGTAGCATAGAAGAGTGCTCCTTTCTCAAAAGCAGAGTGTGTTTCTTGTAAGCCGAGCTAGAGTTGCTTTTCCCTACACAAAGGGAGTTGAATCACACGCAGTTTCTGGTCCTAGCTGTAAGACTTGTTTTCTGGTAAGGAGAGTCACTAGTTTGCTCCCATTGCCAAACACAGTGCAAATCGCACTCGTGTCTGTTCCCAGCAAGGACAGTGTATTGGAGGGAGGAGAAGCTACTGTTCTTGTCAGTTTCCTTAGCAGAGTTGAACTAGATATGTCCCGTGTGTGTAGGAAGCACAGTTCTTTTGTTCTGATCAAGCTCACTGTTCTGGCCCTATAGGAAACCCAGTAGAGTAGAAGAGTGCTCCTTTCTCAAAAGCAGAGTGTGTTTCTTGTAAGACGAGATAATGTGGCTTTCAGCTGCATATACGGAGTTCAATCACATGCAGTTTCTGGTCCTAGCAGCAAGAGTAGTTTTCTGGTAAGGAGAGACACTAGTGTGCTCCCATTGCCATACACAGTGTAAAAAGCACTCGAGTCCGATCCCAGCAAGGACAGTGTATCAGAGGGAAGAGAAGCTTCTGTTCTTGTCAGTTTCCTAGGCAGAGTTTAACAAATTATGGCCCGCGTGTGTAGGAAGCACAGTTCTTTGGTTCTGAGAAAGCTTACTGTTGTGGCACTATAGGAAACACAGTGGAGTAGAAGAGTGCTCCGTTCTCAAAAGCATAGTGTGTTTCTTGTAAGGCGAACTAGTGTTGCTTTCCCTTTCATAAACAGCGTTGAATCACGTGCAGTTTCTGGTCCTAGCAGCAAGAGTTGTTTTCTGGTAAGGAGAGTCAAAATCCGTTCCCATTGACATATACAGTACAAATAGCCCTGGCGTCTGTTTCCAGGAAGGACAGTGTATTGGAGGGAATTGAAGCTGCAGTTCTTGTCAGTTTCGGAAGTAGAGTTGTACTAGATATGGCCCGTGTGTGTAGGAAGCACAGTTTTTTGGTTCTGAGCAAGCCCACTGTTCTGGCCCTAAAGGAAACCCAGTAGAGTAGAAGAGTGCTCCTTTCTCAAAAGCAGAGTGTGTTTCTTGGAAGGCGAGCTAGTGTTGCTTTCCCCTTCATAAACAGAGTTGAATCACATGCAGTTTCTGTTCCTAGCAGCAAGAGTTATTTTATGTTAAGGAGAGTCACTAATGTGCTCCCCTTGCCATACACAGTGCAAATAGCACTGGCATCTGTTCCCAGCAAGGACAGTGTATTGGAGGGAAGAGAAGCTGCTGTTCTTGTCAGTTTCCTAAGCAGAGTTGAACTAGATATGGTCCGTGTGTGTAGGAACCTAGTTCTTTGGTTCTGAGGAAGCACACTGTTCTGGCACTATAGGCAACACAAGAGCATAGAAGAGTGCTACTTTCTCAAAAGCAGAGTGGATTTCTTGTAAGGCGAGCTAGTGTTGCTTTCCCCTTCATAAAGGGAGTTGAATCACATGCAATTTGGTCCTAGCAGCAAGACTTGTTTTCTCATAAGGAGAGTCACTGGTGCTGTCATTGACATACACAGTACAAAAGCACTCACCTCTGTTCCCAGCAAGGACAGTGTATTGGAGAGAATGAAGCTACTCTTCTTGTCAGTTTCTTCTTGTCAGTTTGCTTTTCGCTTGTAAGACGAGATAATGTGGCTTTCACCTTCATATACGGAGTTCAATCACATGCAGTTTCTGGTCCTAGCAACAAGAGTTTTTTTCTGGTAAGGACAGTCACCAATGTGTTCCCATTGCCATACACCATGCAAATTGCATTCGTGTCTGTTCCCAGCAAGGACAGTGTACTGGAGGGAAGAGAAACTACTGTTCTTGTCAGTTTCATAAGCAGAGTTGAACTATATATGTCCTATGTGTGTAGGAAGCACAGTTCTTTGGTTCTTAGCAAGCTCACAGCTCTGAAACTATAGGAAACACAGTAGAGTACAAGAGTGCTCCTTTCTCACAAGCAGAGTGTGTTTCTAGTAAGGCGAGCTAGTGTTGCTTTTCCCTTCATAAACGGAGTTGAATCACCTGCAGTTTCTGGTCCTAGCAGCGAGAGTTGTTTTCTCTTAAGGAGAGTCACTAGTGCGCTCCCATTTCCATACACAGTGCAAATAGCACTCGCGTCTGTTCCCAGCAAGGACAGTGTATTGGAGGGAAGAGAAGATTCTGTTCTTATCAGTTTCCTTAGCAGAGTTGAACTAGATATGTCCCGTGTGTGTAGGAAGCACAGTTCTTTTGTTCTGAGCAAGCTCACTGTTCTTTCCCTCTACGAATCCCAGTAGAGTAGAAGAGTGCCTCTTTCTCAAAAGCAGAATGTGTTTCTTGTAAGGTGAAATAGAGTGGCTTTGCCCTTTGTATACGGAGTTGAATCATATGCAGTTTCTGTTCCTAGCAACAAGAGTTGTTTTCTGGTAAGGAGAGTTACAAGTCTGCTCCATTTGCCACACAGGGCAATTAGCACTGGCATTTGTTCCCAGCAAGGACAGTGTATTGGAGGGAAGAGAAGCTACTGTTCTTGTCAGTTTCCTAAGCAGAGTTGAACTAGATATGGCCCGTGTGTGTAGGAAGCACAGTTCTTTGGTTCTTAGCAAGCTCACTGCTCTGAACCTATAGGAAACCCAGTAGAGTAGAAGTGTGCTCCTTTCTCAAAAGCAGAGTGTGTTTCTTGTAAGGCGAGCTAGTGTTGCTTTTCCCTTCATAAACGGAGTTGAATCACATGCAGTTTCTGGTCCTAGAAGCAAGAGATGTTTTCTGGTAAGGAGAGACACTAGTGTGCTCCCATTGCCATACACAGTGAAAAAACCACTCGCGTCCATTCCCAGCAAGGACAGTGTATTGGAGGGAAGAGAAGCTTCTGTTCTTGTCAGTTTCCTAAGCAGAGTTTAACAAATTATGGCCCGCGTGTGTAGGAAGCACAGTTCTTTGGTTCTGAGCAAGCTCACTGTTCTGGCCCTATGGGAAACACAGTAGCGTAGAAGAGTGCTCCTTTCTCAAAAGCAGAGTGTGTTTCTTGTAAGCCGAGCTAGAGTTGCTTTTCCCTACACAAAGGGAGTTGAATCACACGCAGTTTCTGGTCCTAGCTGTAAGACTTGTTTTCTGGTAAGGAGAGTCACTAGTTTGCTCACATTGCCATACACAGTGCAAATCGCACTCGTGTCTGTTCCCAGCAGTCACCAATGGACAGTGTATTGGAGGGAAGAGAAGATTACTGTTCTTGTCAGTTTCCTTAGCAGAGTTGATCTAGATATTTCCCGTGTGTGTATGAAGCACAGTTCTTTTATTCTGAGCAAGCTCACTGCTTCTGGCCCTATAGGAAACCCAGTAGAGTAGAAGAGTGCTCCTTTCTCAAAAGCAGAGTGTGTTTCTTGTAAGGCGAGCTAGTGTTGCTTTTCCCTTCATAAACGGAGTTGAATCATCTGCAGTTTCTGGTCCTAGCACCGAGAGTTGTTTTCTCTTAAGGAGAGTCACTAGTGCGCTCCCATTGCCATACACAGTGCAAATAGCACTCGCGTCTGTTCCCAGCAAGGACAGTGTATTGGAGGGAAGAGAAGATTCTGTTCTTGTCTGTTTCCTTAGCAGAGTTGAACTAGATATGTCCCGTGTGTGTAGGAAGCACAGTTCTTTTGTTCTGAGCAAGCTCACTGTTCTTTCCCTCTAGGAAACCCAGTAGAGTAGAAGAGTGCCTCTTTCTCAAAAGCAGAGTGTGGTTCTTGTAAGGTGAAATAGAGTGGCTTTGCCCTTTGTATACGGAGTTGAATCACATGCAGTTTCTGGTCCTAGCAACAAGAGTTGTTTTCTGGTAAGGAGAGTCACAAGTCGGCTCCATTTGCCACACAGTGCAATTAGCACTGACATTTGTTCCCCGCAAGGACAGTGTATTGGAGGGAAGAGAAGCTACTGTTCTTGTCAGTTACCGAAGTAGAGCTGAAATAGATATGGCCCATGTGTGTAGGAAGCACAGTTCTTTGGTTGTGAGCAAGCTCACTGTTCTGGCCCTATAGGAAACACAGTAGAGTAGAAGAGTGCTCATTTCTCAAAAGAAGAGTGTGTTTCTTGTAAGGCGAGCTAGTGTTGCTTTCCCCTTCATAAACTGAGTTGAATCACATGCAGTTTCTGTTCCTAGCAGCAAGAGATGTTTTCTGTTAAGGAGAGTTACTAGTGTGCTCCCATTGCCATACACAGTGCAAATAGCACTGTCGTCTGTTCCCAGCAAGGACAGTGTATTGGAGGGAAGAGAAGCTCCTGTTCTTGTCAGTTTCCTTAGCAGAGTTGAACTAGATATGGCCCATGTGTGTAGGAAGCACAGTTCTTTGTTCTGAGGAAGCTCACTGATCTGACTGTATAGGAAACACAGTAGAGTAGAAGAGTGCTCCATTTTTAAAAGCAGAGTGTGTTTCTAGTAAGGGTAGCTAGTGTTTGTTTCTCCTTCAGATACGGAGTTTAATTACATCAGTTTCTGGTCCTACGAGCAAGAGATGTTTTCTGGTAAGGAAAGTCACTAATGGGCTCCCACTGCCATACACAGTGCAAATAGCAATCATGTCTGTTCCCAGCAAGAGAATCTACTGTTCTTGTCATTTTCCCTAGCAGAGTTGAACTAGATATGGCTCGTGTGTGTAGGAAGCACAGTTCATTTTTCTGAGCAAGCTCACTATTCTGGCTCTATAGGAAACACAGTAGAGTAGAAGAGTGTTCCTTTCTCAAAAGCAGAGTGTGTTTCTTGTAAGGCGAGATAGAGTAGAATTCCCCTTCATAAACAGAGTTGAATCACTTGGAGTTTTTGGTCCCTCAAACAACATTTCTTTTCCAGTATGGAATGTCACTGTAGGGCTCCATTGCCATACTCAGGGCAAATAGCCGTTGTGTCTGTTCACAGCAAGAGTAGCATATTGGACGGATCCGAAGCTACCTTTTTTGTCAGTTTCCTAAGTAGAGTGAAATTGATATATCCCGTGTGTGTAGGAAGCACACTTCTTTTCTTCTGAGCAGGCTCACTGTTCTGGTTGTATAGGAACCACAGTGGAGTTGAAGAGTGCTCCTTTCACTTTTTTTTTCTTTTGGTTTTTTGAGACAGGGTTTCTCTGTGTAACTTTGCTCCTTTCCTGGAACTCGCTTTGGAGACCAGGTTGGCCTCAAACTCACAGAGATCTGTCTGGCTGTGCCTCCGAGTGCTGGGATTAGAGGCGTATGCCACCACCACCCGTCCAAGTGCTCCTTTCTCAAAAGCAGTGTGTGTTACATCTAAGTCGAGCTAGTGTTCATTTCCCCTTCATAAAAGGTGTTGAATCACATGCAGTTTCTGGTCCTAAGAGCAAGAGTTATTTTCTGTTAAGAAAAGGTACTATTGCGCTCCCATTTCCATTCTCAGTGCTAATAACAGTCTGTCTGTTCCCAGCAAGTGCAGTTTATTGAATGAAAGAGAAGCTACTGTTTTTGTCTGTTTCCAAAATGGAGTTGAACTAGATATGGCCTGTGTGTGTAGGCAGAACAGTTCTTTTGTTCTGAGCAAGCTCACTGTTCTGGCTGTATAGTAAACACAGTAGAGTATAAGTGTGCTCCTATTTCAAAACCAAAGTGTGTTTCTTGTAAGGCAAGCTAGTGTTGGTGTCCCCTTCAAAAATGGAGTTGAATCACATGCATTTTCTGGTTCTATGAGAAAGAGTTGTTTTCTGGTAAGGAAAGTAGCTATTACTCTCCAATTGCCATACTCAGGGCAAATAGCACTCGTGAGGTTTCCCAGCATGTGCAGTGTTTTGGAAGAGAGAAGCTACTGTTCTTCTCAGTTTCCAAAGCAGAGTAAGACTAGATATGGCTCGTGTGTGTAGGAAGCAAAGTTGTTTTGTTCTAAGCAATCTCATTGTTCTGGCTCTATAGGAAACACAGTAGAGCAGATGAGTGATACTTTCTCAAAAGCAGAGTGTATTTCTTGTGAGGTGAGCTATTGTTGGTTTCGCCTTCATAAACTGAGTTGAATCACATGCCGATTCTGGTCCTAAGAGCAAGAGTTTTTTTCTGCTCAGGAAAGGTACTATTATTCTCCTATTGTCACACATTGCAAATAGCACTCGCGTCTGTTCCCAGCAAGTGTAGTGTACTGGATGGAACAGAAGCTATTGTTCTCAGTTTGCTAAGCAGAGTCCAACTAGATATGGTCCGTGTGTAGGAAACACAGTTCGTTTCTCTGAGCAACCTCACGGTTCTGGCTGTATAGGAAATACAGTAGAGTAGAAGAATGTTCCTTTCTCAAAAGCAGAGTGTGTTTCTTGTAAGGCGAGCTAGTGTTGGTTTCCCCTTCATTAATGGAGTTGAATCACATGCAGTTTCTGGGACTACAAGCAAAAGTTGTTTTCTGGTTAGGAAAGTCACTATTGCCATCCCATTGCCACACAGCGCAAATAGCACTCGTGTCTGTTCCCAGGAAGTTCCGTGTATTGGACAGAAGAAAAGAAACTCTTCTTGTCAGTTTCCTAAGCAGAGTTGAACTGGATATAGCCCGTTTGTGTAGGAAGCACAGTTCTTTTGTTCTGAGCAAGCTCACTGTTCTGGCTCTATAGGAAACACAGTAGAGTAGAAGAGTGATCTTTTATCAAAAGCATTGTGTGTTTCTTGTAAGGTGAGCTAGTGTTGGTTTCCCCATCATAAACATAGTTGAATCACATGCAGTTTTTTTTTTTTTTTGGGTTTTCGAGACAGGGTTTCTCTGTGTAGCTTTGCTCCTCTCCTGGAACTCACTTGATAGTCCAGGCTGGCCTCGAACTCACAGAGATCCGCCTGGCTCTGCCTCCCGAATGCTGGGCTAAAGACGTGCGCCACCACCGCCCGGCCACATGCAGTTTTTGATACTAAGATTAAGAGTTGTTTTCTGGTAAGTAAAGCCACTACTGGGCTCCCATTGCCATACACTCCGCAAATACCACTCACTTCTGTTCCTAGGAACTACAGTGTATTGGACAGAAGAGAAGCAACTTTTCTTGTCAGCTTCCAAAGCAGAGTTGAATTTTATATGGCCCCTGTGTGTAGGAAGCACAGTTCTTTTGTACTGAGCAAGCTCACAGTTCTGGGGTATAGGAAACACCATAGAGTAAAAGAGTGCTCCTTTCTCAAAAGCAAAGTCTTTTTCCTTACGGGGAGCTAGTTTTGGTTTTCCCTTCATAATCACAGTTCAATCACATGCAGTTTCTTGTCCTATGAGTAAGGGTTTTTTTCAGGTAAGGAAAGTCTCTATTGTGCTATACCATTGCCATACAGGGTGCAAATAGCACAAGCATCTGGTCCCATCAAATGCAGTGTATTGGACATAAAATAAGCTACTATTCTTCTCAAGTTGCTAAACAGAGTTGAACTAGATATGGCCCATGTTAGTATTAAGCCCAGTTCTTTTTTTATGAGCAAGCTCACTGTTCTGGATCTATTGGAACCTCAGTAGAGTAGAAGAGTGCTCCATTCTCAAAAGCAGAGTGTTTCTTGAAAGGCGAACTAGTGTTGGTGTCCCCTTCATAAACGGAGTTGTATCACATGCAATTTCTGGTCCTAAGAGCAAGATTTGTTTTCTGGTAAGGAAAGTCACTATGGCGCTCCCATTGGTATACACAGCAGATATAACTCTCATGTCTGTTCCCAGCAATTACAGAGTATAGGATGGGAGAGAAGCTACTGTTCTTGTCAGTTTCCTAAGCAGAGTTGAACTAGATATAGCCCATGTTGTAGGAAGCACAGTTCTTTGCTTCTGAGCAAGCTTACTGTTCTGGGTGTACAGGAAACACAGTAGAGTAGAAGAGTGCTCCTTTCTCAAAAGCAGAGTGTGTTTCTTGTATGAAAAACTAGTGTTGTTTTCCCCTTCATAACCAGAGTTGAATCACAGGCAGTTTCTGGTTCTATGAGCAAGAGTTGCTTTCTGGTAAGGAAAGTCACTATTGTGCTCCCATTTTCATACACAGTGCAAATAGCAGGCGTGTCTGTTTCCAGAAGTTCAGTGTCTTGAATGGAAGAGAAGCTCCTGTTCTCCTCAGTTTGGTAAGCAGAGTTGAACCATATATGGCCAGTTTGTGTAGGAAGGACAGTTCTTTTGTTCTGAGCAAGCTCTTTGTTCTGGCTCTACAGGAAACACAGCGGAATAGAAGAGTGCTCCTTTCTCAAAAGCAGAATGTGTTTCTTGTAAGGCCCACTAGAATTGGTTTCCCCTTCATAAAAGGAGTTGAATCACATGCAGTTTCTGATCCTAAGCGCAATAGTTGTTTTCTGGTAAGGAAAGTCACTATTGTGCTCCCTTTGCCATACCCATTGCAAATAGCACTCGCGTCTTTTCCCAGCAAATACAGTGTTTTGGATGGAAGAGAAGCTACTGTTATTGTCAGTTTCCTAAGCAGAGTTGAACTGGATATGTCCTGTGTGTGTAGGAAGCACAGCTATTTTTTTCTGAGCAAGCTCACTGTTCTGGCTGTATAGGAAACACAGAAGAGTAGAAGAGTGCTCCTATCTCGAAAGCAGAGTGTGGTTCTTGTAAGGCGAGGTACTGTGGTTTCCCAATCATAACCTGAGTTAAATCACAAGAAGTTTATGGTCATATGAGCAAGAGTTGTTTTCTGGTAAGTAAAGTCACTTTTGTGCTCCCAATGCTATACACAGTGCAAATAGCACTCGCGTCTGTTCCTAGCAGCTGCAGTATATTGGACGGAAGAGAAACTACTGTTCTTGTCAGTTTCCTAAGAAGAGTTGAACTAGATATGTCCTGTGTGTGTAGGAAGCCCAGTTCTTTTTTTTATGAGCAATCTCCCTGTTCTGGATGTATACCAAACACAGTATATTGGAAGAGTGCTCCTTTCTCAAAAGCAGAGTGTGTTTCTTGTAAGGCGAGCTAGTTTTGGTTTCCCCTTCATAAACGGATTTGAATTACATGCCGTTTCTGGTCCTACGAGTAAGAGTTGTTTTCTGATAAGGAAAGTCACTTTTGGTCTCCCTTTGACACACACAGTGCAAAGAGCACTCGGGTCTCTTCCCTGCCAGTACAGTTTATCGGATGGAAGAGTAATTACTGTTCTTGTCTGTTTCCTAAACAGACTTGAACCCAATATGGCCCGTGTTTGTAGGAATCACAGTTCTTTTGTTCTGAGCAAGCTCTCTGTTCTCGCTGTACAGGAAACACTGTAGAGTAGAAGAGTGCTCCTTTCTCAAAAGCATAGTGTGTTTATTTTAAGTTGAGCTAGTGATGGTTTCCCCTCATAAACAGAGTTTAATCACATGCTGTTTCTGGTCCAATCAGCAAGAGTTGTTTTCTGGTAAGGAGAGTCACTATTGTGCTCCCATTGCCATATCCAGTGCAAATAGCACTCACATCTGTTCCAGCAAGTTCAGTGTATTAGACAGAAGAGAAGTTACTATTCTTGTCAGTTTCCTAAGTAGAGTTGAACTAGATATGACTCGTGTGTGTAGGAAGCACAGTTCTTTTGTTCTGAGCAAGCTCAGTATTCTGGCTCTAAAAGAAACGCAATAGAGTAGAAGAGTGCTCCTTTCTCAAAAGCAGAGTGTGTTTCTTGTAAGGTAAGCTAGTGTTGGATTCAACATCATAAATAGAGTTGAATCACATTCCGTTTCTGGTATTATGAGCAAGAGATTTTTTCTTGTAAGGAAATCACTATTGCGCTCCCATTGCCATACACAGTGCAAATAGCACTCGCGTCTGTTTTCAGCAAGTGCAGTATATTGGAAGGAAGAGAAGCTACTGTTCTCCTCAGTTTGCTAAGCAGAGTTGAACTACATATGGCCGTTTGTGTTGGAAGCACCGTTCATTTGTTCTGATCAAGCTCATTGTTCTGGCTCTACCAGAAACATGAATTATTTCAGAAATTAGTTGTATGAAACTGCTTTGTTAAAAGTTTCTCAGTTTTGCACTGGAATTACATACTTGCATGTAAAAATATTTTTTAAATTACCATACTGTGGTAAGATGCCAGCCTCTCCCCAGCCCACAGCACATTTTAGTTTACTTCATATATTTTTTTCTAAAAATGTTGACATAGTGTCTATTTCATTATTAGTTCCACTACACTGTATTTAATTCATTTTATTTGTTTATTTTATTTCATATGTGAGTGTTTGCCTGCATGTACACCAGGCATGTGCACCATGTTCATGTCTGGTGCTTCTGGGAGAGAGAAGATGGTGTTGTATTCTTTGGAACTGGAGTTACAGGTGATTGTAAAATACCACATAGGATCTGAGAACAGAACACAGGTCCCCTTGAAGAGCAAAGCATGCTGTTAACTTCTAAGTTGTATTCTTAGCTACCCACACACATTATAAAAAAAAACACATTATTTTCTCACAGTAAAAATGAATGCATTGCAGTAAGTGAACACAATTACTTTGTTATACATATGATAGAAAACATGATTTATATGGCTAAACAAGACACAATATTCAATCCTTTTATGATTTCCTTTCCTGTGTAGGTTATTAAAGGAATGTATTCTTTTCTATAGATTTTAACTAAAGTACAATTAGATCACTTTCCCACTTCCCTTTCTTCCCTCCAGCACTCTCCCCATGCTCCCGCTTCTTCCATAGGATGGGAAATGGAAAAAGAGAATTGCCCAACAGTGGTGATTCACAAACAAAGAGGGTTGTCAGCTTGGATCTGGAGCAGGTGTGAGTTTACTGATGGTAGTTTTTGGGGGGTGACAGAAAAAAAGAGACTTATTCAATAAAGGTGGAACAAAACCTAAAATAATGGTAATTTTGTATTCAAATTCTTCCATTTAAACAAATACAGCGTTACTGAAATGTTTATATACATGGTGATTACTTCTGGCTCTACTGTATGGCAACGGTCTGGTTCCTAAATGTATAATTAGAAATTAATATTCTTATCTGTTAGGTGTTGAACTCAAGATTTCATACTTTAAGAAGGAGGTGCTCTATGTATTTGCTACTCCAATGACCCTATTTTTATTTCTATTTTTGTTTATTTTTGTCTTCCTGCTTTGTGTTGCCAAACTGACTCTTGACTGCCAAAAGGCTATCTCCAGAGGTCATACTTTTCCAAACTGCAATCAAGTCTTTCCCATGATTTTTTCCCATATGCAGTAACCTTTAGAATGTGAATACTATAGATGAAGCAAATAATGAACCTCTTCTTTGGAAAAAAAAGAAGAAACTAGTCTACTAATTACAGATTTAAATTCTGTTTTTATTGTGGGTGGTTAATATCTATAGCGTTTATCAGTAAATATGAAGCCACTCATATACCAGAGAATACTTGACTATCCATCCACAATCCCATTTTATCTTTTACCCTATTTTTGCAAGACAGGTGCTCTGCCACTTGGGCACATTTCTAGTCTTCATTTTCCATGGGAAGATACTTTCTCAAGGGTAATGTCAATAGGATCTCACCATGTGTTGTCTTTCTTATTTTATATGAAAGGAGAACTGTAGACAAAATTCTAAATGGTCTTAGTAAATAAGCAACACAGAGCCAAATACAGAGTTAAAAGTCCAAGAGATCAGAGCACTAGTGAAGAGCCAAGAGAGCCTTATCTTAATCCCTGGCTGCTGTCTCTTCTCTAGAGAGAGAGACCTTCTTCCTGTGTGACTTGTCTTTTTATTGACTTTCTAGTCTGCCTTCTCATTGGCTCTAAACACAACCACATGACTTTCCTGTCACTGCCTGTCTACACAGACCTCCAGGTCTCTATGGTTGGTACTGGGATTAAAGGTTCAGGTCACCACTCCTTGGCTGTGTCCTTGACCACACAGAGACTCTGCCTGCCATGGGATTGGATTAAGGGTATGTGCCACCACCACCTGACTTCTGCTTAATGGCTCGGTTTTACTTCTGATATCCAGGCATCTTTATTAACATACAAATAAAATCACATTTCAGCACAAATAAAATACCACCATAGGTAACTAGGTGACAATAGCAATTGAGTTTCTACCTTATTGCATCATAGGTAAGAATGAAAACTATAGCCAGATCTAAAAGAGCTCATTAGAACCTAACCACAGAGGAGATCGGGAGGGTGGGCAGCATTGATTTCACCTTACCTCTCTTTTCTGATACCTTGCAAGGCTTTATGAGAAACCTTGTCCAGATAGGATTCCATAATTTTAGGGGAGATTGATAAGTACAATGATCATTGCCTCATTGTACTTATCTCTGATAGGTTGTTTCATCCCTACCTGAAGGATTGCAGCAGTTTATCTGGGGAATATTTGTTGTGTTATACCAAAATATTTATGCTGTCTTCAAATTGATCCTGATACCATTCTTCCAGAAAACTACTCTCTTTGCTATTTATTTATGATAGGCACTGATTCTGCCAACGGCACTATTTGCCATTAGTTGAAATTGTTGTCAGTATAAATGATCACCTACTTTGAAGTATCAAATGCTGATAATTTCTTTCAGTCTTTTATTCAATAAATCCAAAGGAGGTGAAGATTTCCTGATGCATTTGTTTATATTCCAGTACCATAGTTATTATTTACCCTAGAAGATTTTTTACTCTAGAAGATTACCCTACGATAATTTATAGACTAATATAATCAACTGAAATATGTCTACTTTTCATTCAATTATAGGAAATCAGCCTGAAGATGTCTTTTCATCATGGTAAGATTTTAAGGTCTTTGAATATGAATGTTAACTTATAATTAGAACCAGGGAAAAGAACTAATGTCTATTGAATATTGTCTTCTTCACTGATTCCATCTGATTTATTTAGTGTCCACGATGCATTAATATAATCATATGTTTTAAAGCTTTTATATCCTTGTGACTAAGTGTCTTACTACTTTAGCAAAGGTCATTCAGATAGTTTGATTAATTCTATGATCACATAGGTAACAAGTTGCCAGCTCTTGACTGAACTGTCAGCCTGTGCATTCTCTTGTTCCTGTGACTACATTGAGATGATCTCATGTAGAAAGCCAGATTTCCTTATGTGTCAACTCTGGATTAGAGTTTTCCTGAGAAACCTATCTGTAACTCCATAGTTTTTCTTTTTGAAAGTTGTTCTTAGACACTACATTGCTATCAAGATTGGAGGGGGAACCTCTCTTTATTGTGTCTGTAGTGCCATAGGTTTGAAATGAGCAAGATGACAGAAGGCTTGGAATTACATTATTGGAATGGTAGTCCATGTGCTCATATACCATGTTATGTTGATACAACTGAGCATCTATTTAAGAGATGTTATGAACTTATACTCAGTTTTGTTTTCTCTTCAAACTACTGGACTGCCTGGGTACAGGAAGGTTTTTTCTCATTTTATCAAGTCTTTGTTTCTCCATGACACTAAGCATTTTGAAAGTTTTTACTGTACATTTTTTTCCTCATGTTCCTTGACCTATAGTTTAGAATTTTTGACTGCCAGGTACTGCTTCTTGTTTTATTAGAAAATCTCAGATCTGAAACACTTGTAGTTTTTAAGGAATTTTGAAAACTAATAAAAATATCCTGTGCACAGAAAACTAGATCCAACATTATACATAAACAGTTGCTCTGAGGGAGAAGCCAAAACTAAAACACAGTATTCTATGGAGGTGGAAATACAAATGGCCCAATTTAGATTCCCATGCATTCCTTCACTAAAAGACCAGGCCTTATTGACCAGTATTTGACTGAGAATTTCTGTAGGAAAATATGGGAATGAGTCAAGTGTTCCAAGAATGGCATTAAAAGTAGCCTAATGGTGGATGATTTGAATGACTTTAACAGAGGAAGGGCAATTTCGAAAGGAAAATCATGGAGGCCAATAGGAGTAAGAGCTTGGCCTCGTGATTAGTTTTTTAAAGACAGTAAGGTTATTTACATAGACACAGGATGGTGAATATCATCTGGGAATGGATAGGGTTGAACGTAATTTGGAAATTATATTATCTTTTGTCCTTAATTGATAGAAATGACAAATAGATTCTTCTGTTAAAACTTACTTGAGCAACCTGAAGTCTTTACAGAAAACGGGAATGTGGTATCACAGAGGGTGGGCTAGAGAATGTTCAGAACCAAGGGATGAAATGAAAAATATCTGTGATCCACTGCCACTGCTTCTTTTCCTGTTACCTTTGCCAAATTCCTGTCCTTTCCAGATTGGAATTGCAGAACACAATCATAGAATTTTGAAACATATCTAGGCTTGGGATGTGTGTTGCTGTCCCTCCATTTAGCTTATTTGCCTGAACCAGGGAACTACCTGTCTTTCAGGTTCTTTGAGCCTGTACTCTCAGGAATCTGCCCCTTCCTGGGATGAATATTTAAAGGCCAGAGAGCATCACTGATGACTGCAAAAGAGGGAACCAGGAGTGGTATCTTATATAAGGAAGACATCTAGAGAACATAGAGGGAAACAGAGGCAAAAGTCCCAGAGATCTGCTTTTCCAGAAGTCTCTGCCATCAACTGAGCACATATGAAGGTTTTTAAGTGCTTGGTAGTTTTTGAATCAGCCTCCACCAATGTAATAACTGAATTATTACATTTTAATGTTTGAACACCCATGATAAGAGGATTTCAAGCCTCAATGTGCACATTTGTTTGTTCACTTATAACTTTAATGTTCAAAAATTTCACATCTTTTTCATGACTTTATTAGTTGTTTTACAATGAATGGATGTGATGGTTTCCTTTCAATGGGTATTTCCCATGCTCAAGAATGAAGGATGCCATTTAGTAGTTATATAGTTTTGTGCTTTATTGATAGAGTAGAATGAGGACACTATTGTTTTGCTTTATTTGGGACTATTACCTTTATTTAAATTAATGCTTAAAGAGTATGTGAGCAATTAATTGTAATTTGCATGCAATCATCAGGACAGTTTTCAAAACAAATGATTTTCAGGTTCCACAAATATATTGACTGACACTATTTGATGTGGAGCTATGTGTAAATCTTTCTTGACAAATGCAGAGATTAGGAGAAGTAGAGACAAAAATTAACAGCTGAACAAATTTTATAAAACAGATGTCTAATAACAACAGAAACACCATTTGCTATTCAAATAACTAAACATTCAGGACAAAAACTTTTGTCTACTACTCACTTATTTGTTGTTGTGATTTTGCTTCAAAGACATCACTTTGAATCTGAGTCACTGATTTCCATGTGTGCAAGAATGGAAGACACAGCTAATTTGAAAACTCAGGTAATCAATGACTTCTTGAGGTAAATTCTTGTGCTAAATTTCTTCTTTGTGGAGTTTGAAATGGTATAATATAGCAGTTGTCAAAATGTCATTACTTTAGATGAAAAATTGGCTAGAAAATTTTTATTAAATTATGACAATATTACTATATTGATGTTGAAAAGTATCAAAACATAATAATTACTTTGAGGTTCTGAAAGCCAAAAATGAGATAAGAAATAAGTAATCACAGAAAAATCAGTTTATATAGTTTTACCACAGTGCAGTAAATTTGAAATTTGGGAATATTTGGACAAATAAACATTAGTAGTTTTATTTTTATTTCTTATACCATGACTTACATAATTTTCAGGCTTCTCTAAATATGTAGACTAACCTATTCATTATGTTACTTAAGGTATCTTATCAAGAGCTTACATATCCAACCCATGTATTGAAGGGCACAGAAATTAGCATTAGTTTTTAAAGTACCTTTTAAAAAATCTTTTACTCATGATACTAACTTTTAAAAACTGTTAACTGGATGTCAACTACATGTTACCTGGATGTCAACATGCAGAAGACTGCATATAGATCCCTATCTGTCGCCATGCACTGAACTCAAGTCCAAGTGGATCCAAGACCTCAACATAAATCCATTTACACTGAACTTGAGAAGAGAAAGTAGGAAGTACCCTAGAATGCATTTGCACAGGAGACCACTTCCTAAATATAACACCAGTATCACAGACACTGAGAGAAACAATTAATAAATGGGACTTCCTGAAACTGAGAAGCTTTTGTAGGGCAAAGGACACAGTCAATAAGACAAAACAACAGCCTACAGAATGGGAAAAGATCTTTACCAAAACCACCTGACATCTGACAGAGGGCTGATCCCCAAAGTATATAAAAGAATTCAATAAACTAGACATCAAAATTCCAAACAATCCAATTAAATGGGCTACAGGGCTAAACAGAGAATTCTCAACAGAAGAATCTCAAATGGCCAAAGGACATTTAAGAAATTGCCCAACATCCTTAGCCATCAGGGAAATGCAAATCAAAATAACTCTGAGATACCATCTTACAACCTTTCCTGTGCTCAAGTCCTTAGTAACTCTGTGTGTGACTCCTATACTATTAGTAAAGACACACTATGTTTGTCTGTGTGTGTGCATGCACGCATGTGCATATATGTGTGCATGTGTGTTTGTGTCTCTGTGTGTGTGTGTGTATAAGTGCATGCATGCTTGTGTGTATTTGTTTAGTGTGTTGCTTGTATGTACATGTGTTCAGGACTGATCACTGGAATTGCACAACCTATTATCCTACTAGGATGAGCTCATCTCTGGAAAATCACCTGATTTGTCTTTGTTTATCAGCCACTGATTGCCTGCAGATCTTCATCTAGGGGTTGTGCATTGTGAGATTCACTTCACCCACAGTAGCATTTCATCGGGTGTTGTCCTTATACAGGTGTCTTTTCAGATATCATACTTTTGAAATTTCATGGTAGCAATATTTAAGTCATGCATAGAAGATGCTGTGTAGCTTCAAGAGTGCTGGTACTTTGATGTTACACTCTATCTACCTTATTCTTACTATTTTTCCTGATCCTTAGATTTAGGACTTTATAAGTGGAGTTGGGGCATATTATGGTCACTCCTTGGAGTCTGATTAATTGTATATACTGTAATACTTTTATGTACTGTGTAAAGTAAATTCTTTGAGGAGAAATGACAGCTACATTCTTCTGTGGATATAACCGTGACTATAAAAACCATATTTAGAACACAATAAGTATACTGTTATAAGAAAACGGGAGTAATTGATGACTCCTAGTGTTTATGATTTCTCCATTCATGGATAGTTGATTAGTTTCCCAGTACCAGGAATGAATGTCTCATTGAGTGGGTCTCCGGACCAATAGGACAGCTGTTGGTTACCCCAAAAATAAAAGTGTCTCTATCCTACCGTGAGCATTATCTTGCCAGGCTTTTCAACATCTTGGTGGTGGGATTACTGATTGCTTATCTCCCTAGGCACTTTGCATAGCATGTTCTCATAGTATGAGAGCAGGTTTCTATGTCAGGTCCAGCTAAATTACTCCAAATTCTGTGTCTAAAGTGTGGAGTCTTGAGCAATAGGGCCTTACAACTAAAACTATTTTGCCAGTTTCAATACAAAAAATTATTTCATAATCCTTGTCCAGTTTCCTTAATTTGTACATTTTTGAATGTGCTTGTGGGTGTGAGCACATGATAAATGTTCTGAAAAATCGATGATGTCTGAAAATGTAGATTTTAGAGAGCTTGGTCATTTATGAGAGGTATGTTAACTACAAGATGAATCAGTCAAGTATTTGGATGTCTTGAAGCTGGCAACATGCAGTTTCTGTACAAGTGATATACAGGTATTTCTACAACTTGGGCATTTATCTAAGCATGTAAATATATATCTATAAAGTACATTTAATTGAAATATTTGATAAGAGTAATTTTTTTCTAAATTCTAATTGTGAGTGTATTTCAATCTATTTTCATAGAAAATTGTGTATCTAATTGTTATATTTATTTTTTAAATAAAATATGTGGATATGTCAGAAGAACTAGAATTAGAAACAATACCGGATTTAAAACTGGAAAATGAAAATGCTTATAATAAGAATGAAGACTATCAAAAGTTGGTATGTAACTATTTAAATTTAAATTTCTCACTTAATACTGTTTGGTTTGATGATCTTACCATAGGCCAAAAGAAACTACACTTCACGCTACTATATTCAGTCCATCAATGATGATTTAACATTGAAATGAAAGCATTTTACCTATTATAAAACACAGGGTATTCTTAGAATCCAGTCACAAAGCTAATCATTGTCTTTTATAAGTAATTTAGAAAATAATTATGTGATTATTACTCGTGCTTTATGTTAAGCTCTTTACGTAGCTGGAGAGTCTTATGGCTCTCTATTTAAAATAGTGGATCATATAAAATTGTGACTTCAGAGTTGGATTTATTTCATAAAGTTGATTCTTCCTGCAGAAACTAAATTTGTTATGTGATGATTATTCTCAGTTATGTCAAGGAGAAATTTTTTCCTTATGGTCATTGGGTTATTTCAAGGTCCTCATTTGAGAAGATAATATGGACATGTAATCAACTAATCTGCCAAAAGAAAGAATTTTTGATTCCATAAAAGAGGCTTAATTGTGAAGGAAAAGCTCAACTATTTTGCTCAATTCAATGAAGAAAATTAATTATTTCCACATTATTTTCCAATATGCTTAATTAATATATATATATTGGGATTTGAGTTAATATAGAGAATTCAAATAGATTCAAGAGACTATAGTTTGCCTTTTACACAATGTTAGGTACTTACTGAAGTAGGAGTATGTTCTGAAGACATTTTTAATATTTTAAACCTACATAAATCTGTATAGTCAATATCTACTCTATGTTGAGAAATCAAGAACTGAGAATTTCAGAGGGAAGCCTAATATGCTATAGTAATAGAACACAAAACAAGTAAAAAGCAATTGTTTTAGTTCAGATAGGTGTATTTTGTCATAAAGAAAACACATGGTACAGAGAGATATTTAGGTAAGATTGTCGTTAATACAGGGTAGGAGTGAGAATGGTATTTTGTCATCAGAGATCAAAGTATGAAGCCTAACATATTTTAGAAGATGAGGGAGTGTCCACTCAGTAACTGTCAAATAGGATGGCATTACTGTACATATAGAATAGTGGACAACATATTCTCATAACTTTTAAAATTCTTGAATGACGAGAAAGCAAGATTTGTTTATTCTATTAAACATGCAAAAAATGTGAAATGGTATTTGGGGAAGATTTCTGTTCATTGAGAAACATTTGCAAAATATTAAAACTGCATAATGGTCTAATGTTATTGTCTAAAGGTAACATAGGAAATAACTTGTCTGCTTATCATTTTGATCCAGATTTACCATCTATAAGAAATTAACAAAATATGTCAGATTTGTTTGTTCAAGTTTACCAAAATTAAGCATATTCTGCCTTCTTCACTACACAATCAGCATGATACAATATGAATGCTTTTTTTTTTTTTTTTTTTTTTTTTTTTTTTTTTTTTTTTTGGTTTTTCGAGACAGGGTTTCTCTGTGTAGCTTTGCGCCTTTCCTGGAACTCACTTGGTAGTCCAGGCTGGCCTCGAACTCACAGAGATCCGCCTGGCTCTGCCTCCCGAGTGCTGGGATTAAAGGCGTGCGCCACCACCGCCCGGCTTCAATATGAATGCTTTTAACATAATACATATCTCCTATCATGCCTAACCACACAAATAATGTCATTGTATAACACCTCATGATTAATATTAATCATGTCCTAGAGGAATGGCCTTACTAAAGATGTGAACATTTGTGTTATTAACATCCTCCAACTTTACTAAGAAGAACAAATTAGTTTTATGCATTGTAATATAAAATAATTATTTTTATTGATACATACACATCAGGCATTACTCTGTCTATGGATGTTTTTCCTCTATTCTATATTTTTTGTATGTAATTGGGAAATGAAAGACTTAAACTTGACTGTGTATATAAGACTCTTAATTCAAATACCATGGTTTTTGATATATACTGCATATATTCTCATGAAAGATTTTCTTAAAGTCCAATATCATGATATGTTCAGAAATAGAAAATAAGACCTTTTGAAATTGCACTACTAATATCTTGT